>NC_063201.1:2033435-2145935 GCF_017589495.1 Alosa alosa
CAGGGGAGCTATGTCGTGAAAAATGCGAGCTCAAATCAGGCGAAAACCCAGAAACAGCGAAGGAATAACCAGACCTGCATAGGGCTTCTTTAATGATCATCATATGGTAATGAAAGTTAATGATCATCATATGGTAATGAAAGTTAATGATTATCATGGTAATGAAAGTTGTAGATTTGCAGCCACAGCCGATGTACACCAAGACCCCCTGCACGGAAATCCGCCCGGCCGCATGCCATTTGATAAAATGTCCGGACGCAAATATATTTCCTTCTCATGGCTAGGATGATGGAATTGATAATGGGGAATGTATTTGGAAATGTTTCATTCAACAATGCTGACTATATGTATATGACTACTAAAATGAGAAACCCAGCCCAGCCCAGCCTAGCCCAGCACAACCCATCCCAGCCCAGCCCAGCACAACCCAGCCCAGCCCAGCCCAGAACAACCCAGCCCAGCACAACCCAGCCCAGCCCAGCCTAGCCCAGCACAACCCAGCCCAGCCCAGCCTAGCCCAGCACAACCCAGCCCAGCCCAGCACAACCCAGCACAACCCAGCACAACCCAGCCCAGCCCAGCCTAGCCCAGCACAACCCAGCACAACCCAGCCCAGCCCAGCCCAGCCCAGCCAGTGTGAGTAGTGGGACTCACGGCAGGTGAATGAGCATGGTTGCTGGGATGCTCTGCAGCTCCTCCTTGGTGATGCTGCTGAAGTAGTCTGTCCTGTTCTGCTCCAGCGTATGGAACAGCTGACGTGCAGCACAGCCGATCTGAGAGCAGAAGAAGCCGGTTGGCAGGGCATGACACAGGGGACTGTGTGGGCGTTAGAAGACGGAGCGTAGTGTGAGGGCTGTGACATGCCCACCTGTGTTTTGTCCAGCCAGCCAGAGGACTGAGAGAGGGCCTCCACGCTTTCCATGGTCTCGTTTTGGATCAGGCTGTCAATCATCTCACAGGTCACGCCCTGTATAGCCTGACCAAGCATCCTGCTCAGAGACATGGCCGTCAGTTTACAGGAAGTGCTGACAGTTACCAGGACCTTGTATTCACCAATTCATCTATTCTATGGCATATCTACACATAGAGACAGTCTATTCTATGGCATATCTACACATGGAGACTGTAATAGACAGATATCCATCTATTCTATAACAAATCTACACATGGAGACTGTATACAGATATGTGTCTCTCTCTAAACTATAAAATGAAACTAATGTGTGGTGCTCACACTAGCGTGGGGTGAAGTGTCGACTCATGGGTTGACCCAGTTTGGTCAGTGACAATGAAAACAGCAAGTGTGAACATCAGTGAGTAGATCATGGTCCATGCAGGACTAGTGTGAACATCAGTGAGTAGATCATGGTCCATGCAGGACTAGTGTGAACATCAGTGAGTAGATCATATCCATGCAGGAATTAGTGTAATTTTAAATGCTGGACGCTCAGTTTCCGACCACAATCTCAGCCAAGTTTAGACCGTGAGAGGCATTGGGGGGGGGGGGCATTACACAGGAGTCATAAAACATTTTCTCTAAATGTTCAGATGTGAACAATAAACACAAATTCAATAAAGAAGAATAAGATGACCATTACACCTGTATAGAATACTGCACACTTCTAAAAATAAGATGACCATTACATCTGTATAGAATACTGTGCACTTCACCTGTATTCTAGCACACCTGAGCGGGTCCAGACCACATCGGCTCTGTATGCATCAGGCACCGGCCTGTGGCTGCACTCCAGCATCGCATGTCCACTTGGCGCCTCCAGCTGCTCTATGGAGGTGAGCCGGGCCCGGCCCAGGGTGCTCAGGGACAGGCTGGACAGCAGCGGCGCGGGGACGCTCAGAACCAGCGCCGACACGTTCACAGAGCTGCGCATCTACACACATAGCCAGCAGGAGGCAGCAGAAAGCAAAGTTAACACCACAGCTACTGTATGTGTCCCTGTAACTCCCGAGAAACACAAGGGGCTTATCAGACTGTCACTGTGTTATAATCACTCATTAGGAGGTGGTGGGGAATGAAGTGAATGAATAACTGCTATCTCTTGACTGGGTTGAGTGAGAGGATCACTATAGTATAGTGAGGAGGTGGCCATGCCCTGGGTACTCTAGCGATGGGTAGATGTTGTGTTTTTCATTGAGTTGAATGCAATGTTTCAGATAGCCCCTTGTCCAATGTCCACGGTCCATCTCACCCCCTTCAGTAGCGCCATCCTCTGCAGAGTGGACATCATCTGGCTGACCCTCTCCAGCCGCTCCCTCTCCTCCCCCCTCAGGAGCTCCTCGCCAGGCAGGGTCTGGAGCTCAGAGCTGGCCACACCACGCGCCACCGTCCCCAGAGACAGCAGCACAGAGCTGGAGATCTGATACAGCAGCAGAGGGGTGGAGAGGAGAGAGAGAGAGAGAGAGAGAGAGAGAGAGAGAGAGAGAGAGAGAGAGAGAGAGAGAGAGAGAGAGAGAGAGGGAGAGGAGAGGAGGAGAGGAGAGAGAGAGAGAGAGAGAGGGAGAGAGAGAGAGAGAGAGAGAGAGAGAGAGAGAGAGAGAGAGAGGATAAAGAGAGAGGGATAGGAGAGGAGAGAGAGAGAGAGGATAAAGAGAGAGGGATAGGAGAGGAGAAAGAGAGAGAGAGGGATAGGAAGAGAGGAGAGAAAGAGAGGGGGAAGGAGAGAGGGATATGAGAGAGGAGAAAAGGCAAAGAGTGAGAGAAAAGATAAGAGGGAAAAGAGAAATTAAAAGTGGAAGAGAAACAAACGAGGGAGGAATAGAGGACAGGAGGGAGGGGAGATGAGAGGACAGGAGGAGGAATAGAGGACAGGAGGGAGGGGAGATGAGAGGACAGGAGGAGGAATAGAGGACAGGAGGAGGAATAGAGGACAGGAGGAGGAATAGAGGACAGGAGGAGGAATAGAGGACAGGAGGGAGGGGTGGGGAGATGAGAGGACAAGAGGAGGAATAGAGGACAGGAGGGAGGGGAGATGAGAGGACAGGAGGAGGAATAGAGGACAGGAGGAGGAATAGAGGACAAGAGGAGGAATAGAGGACAGGAGGAGGAATAGAGGACAGGAGGGAGGGGGAGATGAGAGGACAAGAGGAGGAATAGAGGACAGGAGGAGGAATAGAGGACAAGAGGAGGAATAGAGGCTGTTTGTGATTGTGATTGTATCATTAGTTTTGCATAAACAAGCACAGGACAAGGTCAGACACAAGGTCGGGAACTTCGAGTGTTTATTTGAATATGTAAATCCCTTCCAGCTCAATCTTTGCATAGGTTATATAAAACCTTATGCAGATGTGGACGTTCCTGATGTATTCAAATTAGTATATGTCTCACAAAGTAAAGTAACAAACTATAACCTCATTCAATTTACAATTAAATCTCAATAATGTATTATGAATGAATAGTTTCATGTTAAAACTAGGGATCAATAAAGTATCTATCTATCTATCTATCTATCTATTTATCTATCTATCCATCTAAAACCTAAAGTCTGATACTCCCTCCATCTCTCCCTTGCACTAGCCTCACCTGGGTCTTCAGCAGGGCCTTGGCCAGGGTTTTGGCCTGGAGCAGCTCCTGAGGGTTCTGCTGAGGCTGGGCAGGGTGCTGGCCAGAGCCTGGGCTGAGAAGCGGGTCAGTCTGGAGAGGGGGAGATGCAGGACAGCTTGAGCCAGAGACTCCCAGGGGAGCTCAGGGCCTGGGAGCAGCGTGACCCCGAGGAGAAGAGCACCTCACAAAGCTGCCTCTTCAGCTGTGGAGGAGGAGAGAGGGAGGAGGAGGGAGAGAGGGAGAGGGGAGAGGGAGGGGAGGAGAGGGAGGAGGGAGGAGGGAGAGAGGGAGGAGAGGGAGACAGGGGAGAGGAGAGGGAGGGAGAGGAGACAGAGGGGGAGAGGGAGAGGGAGGAGAGGGAGACAGAGGGAGAGGGAGAGAGGGAGAGGGAGGGATGTGGAGAGAGGGAGGGAGGGAGGAGGGGGAGGAGGGGAGGGAGGGAGGAGGGAGAGAGGGATGAGGGAGGGAGGAGGGAGGGAGGGGAGGGAGGTGTGGAGAGGATGGGGGAGAGGGAGGAGGAGGGGAGGGGGGAAAGAGGGAGGAGGGGGATGGGGAAGAGAGGGATGAGAGGGAGAGGGATGGGAGGAGAGAGGGAGGAGAGGGAGGAGGAGAGGTGTGTGAATGTGTGTGTGTGTGTGTGTGTGTGTGAGGTGTGTGTGTGCGTGTGTGTGTGTTGGGGTGTGTGTGTGTGTGTGAGTGTGCATGTGTGTGTGTGAGTGTGTGCGTGTGTGTGTGTGAGTGTGCACGTGCGTGGTCGTGAGGTGTGCATGTGTGTGTGTGGGTGAGTGTGCATGTGTGTGTGAGTGTGTGTGTGCGGGGGTGAGTGTGCACGTGTGTGTGTGAGTGTGTGTGTGTGTGTGTGTGTGTGAGTGCACGTGCGTGCATGGGTGAGTCTGCATGTGTGTGTGTGAGTGTGTGCAGGGGTGAGTCTGCATGTGTGTGTGTGATTGCGTGCGTGCGTCGGTGAGTGTGCACGTGCGTGGGTGAGTGTGCATGTGTGTGTGTGAGTGTGTGCGTGGGTGAGTCTGCATGTGTGTGTGTGAGTCTGCACGTGTGTGTGTGATTGTGCCTGCGATGCATTAGAGTGAGTCTACATGTGTGTGTGTGCCCATGCACGTGGAGGTGAGTCTACATGTGTGTGTGTAAGTCTACTACGTGTGTGTGTGTGATTATTACACGTCTGCGTAGGTGAGTCTGTGTGTGTGTGTGAGTCTGCATGTGTGTGTGTGATTGTGCACGTGCGTGGGTGAGTCTGCATGTGTGTGTGTGAGTCTGCACGTGTGTGTGTGATTGTGCACGTGCGTAGGTGAGTCTGCATGTGTGTGTGTGATTGTGTGCGTGTGTGGGTGAGTGTGCATGTGTGTGATTGCGTGCGTGCGTGCGTGGGTGAGTGTGCACGCATGTGTGTGATTGCGTGCGTGGGTGCGTGGGTGAGTGTGCATGTTCACCTTTTTGCTGGCTGAATTCTGGCACTCCTCCAGCTGAGACAGTAGACCCTTGCTCATGGTCTTGTTCAGAGACGACACCCCACCATCATAGAAGCAGGCCAGCGAACCCAAGCTGAACCACACCGGGGTCAAAGGTCAAAGACAAGATGGAACTTCAGCACTCATAAATGTGTTAACATAAATACGTCAGCATCATCATTTGATACATACAGACACACACACACACACACACACACACACACACACACACACACACACACACACACACACACACACACACACACACACACCTACATACAGTGCAAACAAATCCACAGGTGGACCTGTAGAGTTATTCCTATAAAGAAGTTTGTATAACGACGTACTCTGAGTCTGTCTTTATTTAGCAACTCAGTACAGCAGCCGAAACCCAGTGCATGAACAAAGCTTCCCTTTACCCATAACCCCGGTACTGATGTCACCTCCAGTTGCTTCAAAATAAAAGCATTCCTTACACCATTATTCCATAATACCACAGACCTACATGAATGCGCGCACACACACACACACACACACACACACACACATTGTTAATGACCAAGAGCAGAGGTGTACCTTGCAGTATGTTGCAGGAGTTCCTGTGTGCTTGAGAAGCATGTTTTGAGTCTGCTCATGAGAGTCCTGCCCAAAGAGGCCTTGATGGCCCCCACCCTCTGGAAGGAGTGAGAGACGCTTTGGCTCCGAAAGAACTGGCAGAGCTGGCAGAGAGACAGAGGGATCGGCAGAAAAAGAACACAGTTGAAATGCTCTTCTTGCAAATGCCTACTATCTTCCACTGGTAGTCAACTGACCACCGTATAAAGTAAGTACATTTTATTATAAGTAACTTATATACATTTTATTTTTTATTTTAAAACGCATTTTCTAGCACAGAGCTTACTCAATTATAGGCCTATGTCCTACTGTATCTGAAGTTAAATGCACCCTTAAGTTGACCTTAACGTTAGTTTTCCAAAATCATTTTGATGGCCATTATCTGAGCGGCTCTCTGTAGGCGATTACTGACCTAGCAGGGTAGGGACCCCCCACCCCCCTACATACTTCTACAGATTGCTGTCCTGTCCTGCTGTGCATTCCTCCCCCACCCCCCTACATACTTCTACAGATTGCTGTCCTGTCCTGCTGTGCATTCCTCAGATCTCATATTGGAGTTATGGATATACTTTGTTGCCAAAGACCAACAGCAAATATTGTTATGTGATGCTACATTAATTAGTTAAGGGTGCCTTATGTGATGCTACGTTAATTAGTTAAGGGTGCCTTATGTGATGCTACATTAATTAGTTAAGGGGGCCTTATGTGATGCTACATTAATTAGTTAAGGGTGCCTTATGTGATGCTACATTAATTAGTTAAGGCCTTATGTGATGCTACATTAATTAGTTAAGGCCTTATGTGATGCTACATTAATTAGGCTGGACATACTACCTGCTTATGTGATGCTACATTAATTAGTTAAGGGTGCCTTATGCTACATTAATTAGTTAAGGGGGCCTTATGTGATGCTACATTAATTAGTTAAGGCCTTATGTGATTCTACATTAATTAGTTAAGGGTGCCTTATGTGATGCTACATTAATTAGTTAAGGGTGCCTTATGTGATGCTACATTAATTAGGCTGGACATACTCCCTGCTTATGTGTTTCAGTTCCTTTTAAGCTATTAAACATGTCGAGACTTTGGGTAAATACTTTGGGTAAATATAAGAATATATGATAAATATTAAATCATTGATAAAAATCCAAATCCAATTATAAACCACCCACCATAATTCATCAATCACAATATTGGCAAGGAAGACTGGTGGCATAGCTTGACTGTCTGGTGAGCGCTCACCTCTTCTGACGGGATAGTCTTCACTTCCTGTGGAGGCAGACGGGACAGGAAGCGTCCCATGATCCTCAGCACCTTGATGTTCAGCCAGGGCTGCCTCTGGGGGCAACGGACACGATTCGGACCTCCTGAAACAAAATGCAACAGCTTTTAACACACACACACACACACACACACACACACACACTCTTACACTCACTCAGTCACCACCTGACATCTGAGAGACACAGAAACACACACACACACACACACACACACACACACACACACACACACACACACTGTTCATACTGTACACCTGTGAATGAACTTAAAGCCTCACAATCACATGGACATACATGTTCACATACAGTGCATACTTAGAGATGAGTTGAACATGAAATCACACTCAGACACACATCACACAGACATGCAGACACACACACACACACACATGGATGCATGTCTGCATGTAAAGGACTTCTGCATGCCAAGGCATGTACACACTCAAACACACCTAAACAGACACAAACACAAACACGTGGACTGTCCAATGAATAGACGGAGTCTATTCATCCTCCTCTCCTCTCGTCCCTCGGCTTGATAACACACATAACTTACTCTCTCCGTCTTCTTCTTCTGGCCCCCTCTTCTCTTTTTTGTCATCCTCCCATCTCTTCCCTCCTTCCCTCTTTTCCTCTCTGCTCTGTTCTTTCTCCCCCCTCTCTCCGATCCCTGACTGGTTACGGTCTGTCGGCAAACTCTTCTCTCCTCCTCCCTCCTTCTCCTTCCTCACTTCTTTCTCCTCCCTCCGTCGGCTTGGCGACTGGTCACTCTCTGGCCAGCTCTTCTTCTCTTTGTCCTCCCCATGTGTTTCCATCATCCCTCCGCTCTCGGACTCCGTACTGTTTTTTCTAGACTTCTCACGCTTCCCCCACCCCCACTCCTCCTCCTTTCTCCTCCATCCTCTGACTCTCTTCATCCTCTCTTTCTCCCTCTTCCTCTCGTTTGACACTCATCCTCCCCTCCTCTTTCTCTTTGTCTGCTACTTTCCCTCCAGGCCTTCCCTTCTCTTTCTCTTTATCCCTCCATCTCTCCTCTCCTCCCTCTGTCTCCTCTTTTCTCTCTCCATCCTTCTCCCTCTCTGATGCCTGGAGCATCGGCATCTTCTGCCCAGGTGTCTGATTCCTGACTTCCTGTCTGCGCACTGACTTCCTGTTTCTTGGCTCCGCCCCCACTTGGCTCTTTCTTTCCTGTTGGTTCCATTTCTTTGAGCTCATAATCTTCTCCTCCTCCCCCTCTTTACCTATTCCAGGCTGCTTCTTTTCTTTCCTGTCATCCTCCACTTCCTCTTCTTTCATATGATCACTCCATTGTTCTTTCACTTCTTGGGAAGATCTAGTGCTCCTACTAGCCCTTTCTCTGGGCTCTCCTGTTGTGACCCCATTAATGGCCGCCATCCCCTGACTCCTTCCTCCTTCTCTCTGTCCTTTCCCCTCTACCACTTCTTTCTCTACCTCTCTCCCAATTTGCCTTTTCCCTCTCTCTTTTTTTGCTCCTTCTAGATCAAACAGGGAAATGGGTTAATTAATATTCACGAATTACAACACAATGGTACATATTTGTCACTTTTTTTCACTCTGTGAATACAAATCAGCAAGAGAAAGTTCTCACCAAAAAACATCTCTGTGTGTACAGCCTTTTTAATGACTGAAATGCCTTTTTAATTACAAATGATGTAACTGAATACATTTGCTGTTTATGTCTATGTTTGATGTAGAGGGCAGTGGTCAAAGGCAAGTGAACTCTTACTGGCCAGCACCACAGAGGGTGGGCGTGAGGCTTTACCTGAGTCCAAGAGGGAGTTTGGGTCGTGCAGAAGCGCTCCCAGTGCTCCAGGCCCACCTGGTGTTGGTTTGGCTCCCATGCTCCAGGGGTGTGGGCGTTTGGGTCTCTGGGCAGGGCTGCTGTGAGTGCAGTTGAACTCATTCTCCAGCACACTGGCTTTCACCCATTCTCTGATCTGGTCCCTCTGCTCCTCTGACAGAGAGCTAAACACTTCACTAAACATCTTCATCCTAAGAGACAGAGAGAGAGAGAGGGAGAGAGATGGAGAGAGAGAGGGATGGAGGAATGGAGGGAGGGAGAAAGGGAAGGAGAGGGGAAGAGGGAGAGAGACAAACAGAAAGAGAGAATGAGAGGGAGGGAGATACACATTCGCACACATATGTTTACATTCACATAACACACACACACACACACACATAATCCCACAAACAGACACACACACACACACACACACACACTGTTATGACCAGGCGCACTGGCCACAACATAGAATGACAAAAATGTCAATTGGGCTCGTTTTGTCTAGGGGTCTATTTAAACAATGGGGTAAATTAAAAAAAAAAAAAAAAACAGAAAAAGTGATTTTAACTATAACAGAATAGGACCAACACAGGAAGACCAACAATAGGCGTGTAGCGGAACACAAGTCTTGTCGACTGCACAGCTCCACAGATATTTAAAGGGGTGGCTCCGCCCACTCCTAACAGGTCACACCTGCATACAATTAAGGAGACAGCAACAGTGAAGGAAACAGCACCACCAAAGGTAGAGGAGGGACGTAACACCCCCATACCAAAATGGCGACTCCAGTTTCCATAACAATGCAATAAAGAACAGAGGACAGTGATGCGTGCAACACACTTTCCAAGACAGAAATGTACAGAAAGGCTGTAATCTGAAACATGAACAAACACACAAGACACACAAAACAAACAAATAAAAACACATGACAAAACAGTTACAAAGTAACCGCAGACATGAAAACATCGACTAAGGTACTATTAAATAACGTAACTATCAGCACCAGCTTGATTTTGATGTTAAAAGGCTGCAAGATCAAGCTCCATGCATCACATGCTTTCAAGCACCTTCATGCAGGTTCAAATGGTCTGCGCTTTACCACATACGGACCATTGAAACGGGTAGGGAAAGGAAGTAGGCCACACACTTTATCGCCCTCTTTAAAGTGTCAATCTGTGGATAAGCGCTGGCAAGATTTCTGAAACTTAGATAAAGAATCACAAAAATTGAAATGAACGAGAGAGGACGAGCTTTCTCCCTTTCCCCGGGAAGATGAGATTCAAATTCACTTTAGACACAGAGCATGTAGCAGCGCGGGAACCTTTGGGATTCTTCTCCAAGCGCCTATGGTCTGCTGGCCAGGCACAGCAACCACCCGATGGAGAACTTTAGAACCCACACGATTCCACACATTGCCGCCAGCTAAATCATTGCCCAGTATAAATGAAATGCCAGGAATGGGCAACGATTGACAAACTCCAACAGCAACGCTGCCGGTAATCACACTGGATTTTAAATCAATGCGATGGAGTGGAACGACAGTAAAGCCCATCTCGAAGCCACGGACCAACACATTCTCGCCAGTTTTCATTGTTCGAGACAAAGGTAGAACACCGTGCAAGATGAACGATTGCGCAGCACCAGTGTCACGCAGGATGCGTATTGGAGTGAGGTGTTGGTCACCAGGCAACGACACAAAACCATCGCTAATAAATGGTTCATAGCCAGTCTTCACCACGCTCGATAACTCAGGGCAGGGCAACGCAGAATTTAACTCCGCTGTAATCAGCCCAACGCCTTTCGCGGCTTGTTTCTCCATCAGCACTGGACACTGCCACTAAGTGCCCAGGCCTCTTACAATAGAAACATGCCTGCTCTGAGTGACTGGTAGACTGGACTCCTGTATTAATGAACTGAGACCTAGGCCTTTGCCCGTCTTCGGAAAATACCCTGTGTGTAAGTACAAATTCGTCCGCTAAGACAGCAGCTTCTTGCAGAGACTCGACCTTATGACCTTACGTAGCTACAGCATCAGGCAAGCAGTTTTTAAACTCTTCAACTAAAATCAGTGTTCGTAACTTTTCCTGGCTGTCTATTTCCCTTGATGAACACCACCGATCAAATAACAAACACACACACACACACACACACACACACACACACACACACACAAACAGACACACACACACACACACACACACACACACAGACACACACACACACACACGCTGCACACACACACACACACACACACACACACACACACACACACACACACACACACACACACACACACACACACACACACACACACACACACACACACACATACACATACACACACACACACACACACACACACACACACACACACACACACACACACATACACACACACACACACACACACACACACACACACACAGACACACACACACTTACATCTCAGCCATATGGAGCTGGTCTGGGCTCGGGGGCAGGTCTATGTAGTGGGGGGGCATGTTCTCCAGGTAGGGCCTGGCCGCCCACAGCAGCTTGGACAGGTCCTCTATCGGGACCCACAGGCCATTCTGGATGACGGCTGACCAGGCCACTGGAGAGATGAACGTTTGCATGAAACAGCGCGGCTGCTCCTGGAGGCCGACCCGGACCGAGGAGAAGATAGACAGATAGATGATTCAAGATGGAGAGAGAGAGAGGGATGGAAAGATTGGGAGGAGGAATGGACATGTATCCGTTAGAGAAGGTCTCGGAGGGAGAGGCACGAAAGTAACAGCCACACAACTGAATGAGGTGGATGGGGCGTAGCTACTGACTGTAGAGTTCTTCATGATGTCGATCATCTCGGGCAGAGTGGTGACGTTCAACAGCTGCTCAGTGACATTCTGAGGACATGAAACAGATGACGTGAGCCTCTAGTGATGGTGATGATCCACTGGGAACTACTGTCTGTGGATTGCTATTGAGGTTATGTATCATAACTGATTTAGCACAAAAGAACCCTCCATCTCTCTATATTGACTATTTTGCATAAGAGATACTGCTCACACAACATGTGTGTGTGTGTGTGTGTGTGTGTGTGTGTGTGTGTGTATAACAGGTGTGGTGGAGCAGCGGCAATGTCATCGCCTGACAATCGGTTGCCGCCAGTTCGATTCCTGAACCTGCCATTGCAAGTCTGTGTCACTTTGGATAAAAGTGTCTACTAAATGCCAGTCAATTGTGCGTGCGTGCGTGCGTGCGTGCGTGCGTGCGTGTGTGTGTGTGTGCATGTGTACATGCGTATGTGTCCGTAAGTGCATGTGTGTGTGCGTACAGCGTGTGTATATGTGTGTATGTACATACAGTATATGTGTGTGTGTGTGTGTGTGTGTGTGTGTGTGAGAGAGAGAGAAAGAAAGAGAGAAAGAGAGGGCCATTTACCCAGTCCGCTTCCATGTCAGGCCTGTCCACTGAGCTGTTGGACAGACGTGCCGATCGTGAGGAAGTAAGAGTGGGAAAAGGAGGACTAGAGGAGAGGGAGGACAGGAGAGAGGAGAAGAGAGAGAAAGGGGGGCATCATTTACAGAGCCAGTCCAGCTTCATGTCAGGGCCTGTCCACTGAGCTGTTGGACAGGCGTGCGATCGATGAGGAAGTAAGAGTGGGAAAAGGAGGGGAGAAGAGAGAGAAAGGGTTCTGCGGCATCATCTCCTCCTCTTCCACAGAGCTGAGGACAGAATGAAAGAACCAGTGAAAAAGAAAAAGATGGGCAGTCATGGGCATGCAAAACTGTAAACTGGTAAAGTGCGGTGAAGTACCTGTTGTATGCCGGCTCTGGCATAGCTGGTGGCTGGTGTCCTGCAGTAAGGATTTTGTAAAAACATAAATACAATATGATACAAAATAAAATTTGATTGTGTGTTTGAACGTGCTAGAGTGTGTGTGTGTGTGTGTGTGTGTAGACAGTATTTTCTCACCCATTTTAGAGCACTTGAGCATCTATTAAGAAAGAGAGAAGAGAAAAGAAAAAGAGAAGAGGACAAAAGCAGCGGTCACCACACACTTCACTGGCTGCCCCAGGCTCCTCATTACCCTGGACAGGTTCATTAGGACAGGGGGACAAGGAGGAGTAATGATCCGAGCTGCCCTCGTTCCTAATTATCTCAATTAGTCTGATAGCACTGCTAATCACTGCTGTGTGGATCCCTGGTCAGAGATGCCTCTCAATTACACACAGACTTTAGGGAGCTCATGATTCAAGTGAATGGATATGGTCAAAAAGGTAGACCATAAAATCACAACTGTAAAATGCGAAGGTCATTTTCTGGTATATTACTTTAGATGTATTTTAATACTTTAAGTGTTAAATCACCCCCTTTTCATCTGAAGAAAGTAACCACTACACATTCAACTATTGTCAGAGACGTTTTAGCACTTAATCAAATGGGACCTAGAATATATAAACTCAGAAATAGTGCTAAAATGAACTCTTTAAAGGGATATTCCACCATCTGGGGAATTACACTCATTTTCCACCTCCCCTTGAGTTAAACAGTTGAGTTTTACCTTTTCCCTGGTTCATCCAGCCATTCTCTGAGTCTGGCAGTAACACTTTTAGGTGGAAAATGAGTGTATTTCCCCACATGGTGGAGTATCGCTTTAAGAGTTGATTTGACAGCGTACCAGTTTCTTGGCCATCTCCTTGAACTCTGGGGTCATGCGTGGAATGCCCATCGTGGTGGCGTTGCCCTCGGACATCACGTTGCCCATCATTTCCTGTGACATGACTGCGGAGCGAGGGCATGAACATACACAAACACACATCATCATCTTCACACAAAGCACAAGTACAGTGGAGGTGTGTTATGGGAAATCTGTATCTTGTGTACCTGCGATGGCCAAGTCAGCCAAAAGGAGAAAGACCAGAGCTTTTCCCCTCAGAGTTTGCATCGCGTACTCCAACCTCCCCTCAGTATTCAGAGTGGGACCTAGACAAACATGGTTTGGACTTAGTATCAGAATCGCCAGGATTACAATACCAAACAGACCCTCTACACCAAACCAATGATCGACTTTAGTGTAAAGATCATTATTATCGGTTTATCAACCTAACACAAGCCTATACGTTTATTCTGTCTCCACGCTATGTAATTCAGCCAGCTATCACCCCAGCAGTAGGAGTGGTTCTGTTTGGGAGTGGCTCAGATAGGTGTAAGGAAAGCATTAGAGGCACCTGCTTTCCATGGGGCTTTTAATGGCTAAACCCCATCGCTTACCCACACCCACACACACACAAACACAAACACACACACTGCTTTCCATGGGGCTTTTAATGAAGAGGAGGTGGTTAAACCACGCCTAAATGCTTTTAGGTGCTTGTTTCATGCATCATGTCAAAGTTGCAACATAAAACCCTGTCAGAATGGTTCCGCTGTCGCCATGGTACTGGTCTCCATGTGGACTGAGGCTAAAAGCTGCCCCATCCTGTCTCCCATATGCAGCTTGGAGAGCTTGGGACGTTGGGGCGCCGGCTGCCTGGCAACCCATCAGCTGGGAGCCCTCCCGTGGGAGCCAGTGAGAGCAGACCGAGAAAAACAGTCTTTCATACAAGCCTCAAAGCATTTCTCTCTCCCTCTCTCTCTCTGTGTCTTCTTATGTTTGTCTTTTTCTTTCGTGGGTGGCATGGTCATCTCATTCTGATCTCTCGGACATCCCCGTCCTTTTGTTACCATGGTTTGCTCACCATAAAAGTACACCGTACAAATCAGCTCTATTACAAACATGAAGAGATTGTTTACTTTCCCAGTGAACACGTCACATATCAGCTGTCATACTGCTTCTGTAGCTTTCATATGAACATTACCGTCTCTTCATACGATTAGCTACAGCAATGATGGTCTCATAACCTTTTATGTACAGTACTTCTTAATTACGACAGCATTTCATACTTTAGTCTTCAAACTAGTAAGTGCTTAAGTGATCACTATACTACAGTATATGCAAGACAATAAACACACTGTTAATATTCACTAATGCATTTAAAGGAAAACAAGTCAAATTCCACAAATGTGGCTTAAATTCACATTTGTCAAGGTATTTAAAAGAGCTCAAATGTGGATATTTGCACTTAGCACTTCATTAATTTAGTTTCCATCTTCTCTAGTGAAGCAGAGGAGACTCACCTTTTGCTGTGGGTCCAAGGAGTGAGTGAGTGAGTGAGAGCCTCGCGCCTCCGCAGGTGAATAGAGGAGTGAGTGAGTGAGAGCCTCCGCAGGTGAATAGAGGAGTGAGAGGATGAGTGTGCATGTCTCTTCCAATGTCTTTCTCTCCCTCCCTCCCTCACTCACTCTCTCTCTCTCTCTCTCGCACTCCCTCTGAATGGGTTGGGTAGAACAGGTGTGACAGAACAGGTATATCGGTCAAAGTGAGGAACATGGTCTTCAGATTGTGACCTTTCTGATCTCAAAGTTACTGACATCTACTGTAGTATAAAGTACTGGATAAGTAAGTACTCTTTTGATCCCGTGAGGGAAATTTGGTCTCTGCATTTATCCCAATCTGTGAATTAGTGAAACACACTCAGCACACAGTGAACACACAGTGAGGTGAAGCACACACTAATCCCGACGCAGAGAGCTGCCTGCAACAACAGCACCGCTCGGGGAGCAGTGAGGGGTTAGGTGCCTTGCTCAAGGGCACTTCAGCCGTTCCTACTGGTCGGGGTTCAAACCGGCAACTCTTTGGTTACAAGTCCAAAGCGCTAACCAGTAGGCCACGGCTGCCCCATCTAAATGACATGTAAAATATTGGTTTGAATATTGCTTGCATGATCACATGGAGCCATGGTAATATAGCAACCCTCACTGGCATTAGTCAGAATGACATGCAAAAACGGGGAAAACAGTACAATTAGTAAATCAATTGGTAGGCCATCAATCAATGGGCCTGGTGGTAACTAAAATGTAAAAACTCATGTACAGTTGTGTAGTGTGTAGTACAGTTTAACCTCTATTTTCCATCTGGAACACTCAAAATCACACTGTGTAGCATTCCATTTACAACAGATAGGATAGCCATATATCTGAATTAAGCGAATTTCAGTGCAAAACCACAAGCTGTGCCTATTTGTGTTTCTGCAAACAGTTACACATCTTCATTTTCTCCTGTCAAGTATGGGGTACCTCAAGGGTCAGTTTAGGACCAGTAGTAGTAGGACCAATCTTATTTTGTTTATACATGCTTCCTCTTGGGCACATTATCCAGAAACACTGTGTCTCCTTCCACTTCTATGCTGATGATACACAGCTGTACCTGCCCATTAGTTCCTCTGATCCTAGTATGCTGAATTCCTTAAATGAATGTTTTTGTGACATAAAAAACTGGATGTCAAACAATTTCCTCCAGTTGAATTCTGACAAAACAGAAGTCCTCATCATTGGATCCCAGCACATAGTGAAACAAATGATACCATCCTTAGGTCCCTTTCAATTTTTAGACTGTGTAAAACCTGTTGCAAAGAATCTTGGTGTCTGGTTTGACAGTAATTTAAGCTTTGAACGTCACATCACAAAGCTCATACAGTCTTGTTTCTATCACCTCAGAAATATTTCCAAGATTAGTTCCATCTTAACTTTTAAAGACACTGAGACCATTATACATGCATTTTATTTCTTCCGCCTGGATTACTGCAATAGTCTTTTTTCTTGTCTGAACCAAAAATCTATAAAGAGACTTCAAACTGTTCAGAATTCAGCTGCCCGGCTTCTTACTAAGACAAAGTACTGTAATCACATTACTCCTGTTTTAGCCTCACTGCACTGGCTCCCAGTAAGCTTTAAAATGATTTTAAGATTCTTCTGATTACTTTTAAAGCTCTACATGGCCTGTCTCCCAACTACAGATCTCCTAGTACCTTATACACCTGTGCGTACTTTAAGATCATCCGGTAGTGGTTTCCTAACTATTCCTAAGGTCAATCTCAAAACTAAAGGGGAGAGAGCATTTAGTGTCAGGGCACCTAGGCTCTGGAATGACCTGCCTGATGAAATCAGGTCAGCCAAGTCAGTATGCTCTTTTAAATCCCTCCTTAAAACTCATCTTTACAAGCAAGCCTTCCTTAGTTTTGTTTAAGTAATATACTTCATTTTGTGTTAAGTTTATTAAGTTTTATTTCAGTGTTAAGTTTTTATTTCAGTGTCAAGTTTTATTTCAGTGTAAGTTTATTTTCCTTTTTCAAATTTATGTTAAGTTCTAATTGAATTAGTATATATTATTTGATTGTTATATTATTATGTCTTATTTGCATTTTCATTTATGTTGATATTGTACAGCACTTTGTAACTTTGTTTTGAAAAGTGCTATATAAATAAAGATTATTATTATTATTATTTATCCAAATCCAAATAAATAAAAATAACATACTGTACATAGTGTTAACATAACTCTTCAATGTATCCAAAGGGTACGAGATGTAAAACACATAAGCTTAATCAACCTATTGAGCTTTGATTAGCCCTACCTAAAGGGATAAGATCCCTGTGGAGTTACTACACCCCACTGAAGAAGACTGGTGACCTTTTGGCCAATCAACCTTTAAACCATTTTAATTTCACTGAAAGGAAAAGCCATTTTGACCATTACTCAAGGGATGCAATTAATTAAGTCATCAACGTACAGTTACTCACATTTAGAATATAGAAATTGAAGTAGGTAGACTG
Organism: Alosa alosa; assembly: GCF_017589495.1. Lineage (NCBI taxonomy): Eukaryota > Metazoa > Chordata > Actinopteri > Clupeiformes > Clupeidae > Alosa > Alosa alosa. The sequence goes on from NC_063201.1 coordinate 2,050,859, forward strand.
TGAATTAGTCTGACATTTAATTAAAATACATTTGTGCAAAACATCTAATCAAAATACACCCCTCCTTTCCATGCTCCTGAAGGCTAGGATTGGCTAGGATTGTTTACGGCTTGGTTCAAGCCACTATGTGTATTTCCCATTAACAGGATTGTGTACAAACAATTATTCTTTTTCTTTTTAGCCCACTCATAAAACCTGAATGGTTAGCCACAGGACAGTGAGGAGTGATTCATGGAATATCGCAAAAAGTGTATTGGAATCGCAGACTGTAGATATTTCAGTTTTTTATATTTGTTTTAAAGCCATATTCCTTAAAAGGCTTTAAAACAAATATAAAAAAACTGAAATATCTACAGTCTGTCTTTTTGTCTTTAGCAAAAGAGATGGGCATCCTTGGGAAATGATTGAACAGTAAAAGTCACATGATAACACACGGTAAAGGGCGGTCTCTTACTGTACGCTGTGGCATGAAAACACACGGTAAAGGGCGGTCTCTTACGCTGTGGAGAGCCAGCAGAAGTTAGGCTACATTCATACTTGGCATTTTTATCATTATAATCCTGTTAATTCCCTTTAATCATATATTTTATATGAAGTAGACCATGTTTTCAAAAAAGTCCCGGGCTCTTTTTTAAACAGTCTACTTTTCTTGTCAAAAAAGACGGGAAAATCAATGTCATATGGCCAGCATCCTGGAGAGCAAGGTGATACCTGCAGCATACACTCCAGTCAGACAAACAAGCTCCAACCTGCTATTTCCCCTGAGACTATCACAGTTTCAATTGGCATAATTATCTAATAGGGCCAATTAAGTAACCTGTCTTTAATGACCGAACAGAATGACATACAGTGTAAAGCAGCCGCGTGGTTCACACACAAAGATATTACAGATGTTCAGGATATTTTAAATACTTTATTGAGATGTTTCATTTGTCATCATGCTGCAGTTCAGACTGAATTTTCTGAGAAAGGTCTGGATCTGTGAAATGTTCTGTGAAAGACAAAAGAAAACCAGTGAGTATCAGTGAGGTATATGCTTCCTTCCTGGACCTCCTAAACCAACAGGAATTTGACTATCAATTCCTATCCCTAGTAAATATCGGTTTCCAAAGCTTCAACATAACAGCCTATACAGTAGGCATAAATGACTGGTTTATAAGGCAAGTTTGGACATGTGTAACTTATATGGTATAGCCTGGGTTGGACATGTGTAACTTATATGGTATAGCCTGGGTTGGACATGTGTAACTTATATGGTATAGCCTGGGTTGCCATATGGGTGGAGATGGGATAAGTTCAATGGTCTTGCCCGGCCAGAATCACCATAATCATCAACATTATTATTATTATTGGCCGTCTCAATATTAAGGTCCGTAGGTTTCTGAAGCGTTTTGTGAACGCAGCATTTGGACATAATAGTACAGATAACAGGAAGGACAAGAAAGAAAGTGGCTTTTGTGGGTCCCAGTAGATTAAGGTGAAGGTGACCAACCTGCAGCAAACTCGCGAATGTCCACAGGTCTTTTCAAAAATACATCCCTAAATAAGAGACCAAAAAAAGCAAAAAAAAATTATTATCTATGTATTATTACTGTTCATTCATTTTATCATTTATGCCACATAAAAGGATTTTTAGACACCATCAACACTATAAATCCATATATAAAAAGCTGGCAAAGTGGTAGACTATCATTAACCTACTACATATAGAGTCAGGCTAAATGTTTTAAACTAAGATGATAACGTTACCAACCGCAAAAAGTGACTCAGCAAGACTTCCACCTCTGGATGTGTTCTCAAAAATTTCTCATTCGCGATTCGCGTCTGTATCTGGCAGGAATACAAACGTGAATTCATTAAACACATGCGTGATTTAGATATTTATAATTACCTTTACCCATCGTGACCATTGAACCAGCCAACTATAGCTAAAATGACTATATTGGTAGCTAAATTGGGAGGGTTGTTTTCAGTTAACATCAAACAAACAATACAAAACAGTCCTCACCATAAAATATCACATACAATCAGGTCCTAAGTGGCCAAACTTGTACTAGGAGTCTTGGACTCGGAACCTCATCACTGAAAAGGTTCACTCAGGCTGAAAGGTGAGTTTCGAGAGACACATTAACATTTGCTGTCTATGGGCCTAACCTAAGGTACTTATCCGCTAGGTGGTGTGCTGTTCTTCCGATAATGTTACGTTCCCTCTCTCCCATACAGTAGCCTACATCTCCTCGCTCATGAGGATTTTTTAAAGGAGTTATCTCGCTAATTGATGCATGACGATGAAGATGCTCCGTGAGCCGAGCATGCTGTCTGCAAATGCCAATCAGTGTTACAGTTAGCCTATGCTTAGCCTTGAGGGAAATTAGCTAACGTGCATATGATAGCATCTAGAAGCTAGATTTTTTTTAAAAAGGACCAGTCGAAATACACTAACTAAGTGATGCTAGTAGGCTTAACGGCCGTTCGTTTGGCATTGTACCTTGAATTGCCGGAGTTTTTCTTGCTGCTCTGGACTCAGTGCATCAATATCGAGATTCTCCAAGAAGCTTGACTCAGCCATTACTCCAGGACAAACACATGCACCTGTTGTAAACAGCAATGTTGTTGCGAGGCAACAAGCCGTAACCCCGCCCATTTTCGAGCGTCAGCAATGCAAAGAAACAGACTTTGTCAAAAGTAGTAGGCCTAAGATTTATTTGCATTAAAGATACATGTGCAAAAAATGGAATGGAGTAGCATATGAACATAAATTAACAAGCGGTTGCACCACACAATGTGTGACTCAACATGAGCTAATGTCTCACAGTAGTATTAGACTATATAGCCTACCCTCCATGGGAGTTGTTGCATTTGCAACAATGGCCTACAACAATCGAGACCTAGGCTACTTCACAACATAGGCTATAAATAACAACATAGGCTATGACTACATTATACACAAAAGAAAAATACATAAGAGCATTAATAAGCTGTGGCTAGTGGCCCTAGCTACCATTTAATTAAAACATTCATACAGAAGCAGACAGAAACCAGACACTGAGAGAGGCTATCTGTTATTACTCAAGCTTAGAACTGAAATGAGAGAAATGCTACAATCAAGAACTGAACTGAAATGAGAGAAATGCTACAATCAAGCTGGTCTAGCATGTAGTAGCCTGAAAATTTCTGGGTTCAATTCCTGGCTTCCACCGTTGTGCCCATGAGAAAGGCACTTAACCCCAAGTTGCTCCGGGGACAATGGCCCTTGTAATATAATGACATAGGCTATGTAAGTCGTTTTGGATAGAAGCCTCTGCTAAATGAATATGTTAATGTAAGACAGAATCCTTTGCCATGAGACAGAGAAAAGACTAAAGAGTGAGAGTGCTTAGTAGTTTGCAGCATATTGAAAAGGCATTTCGAGACTCGTCAGCAACGTCTTACAACTTCAATATAAAAGAACTTCTGTTTTCTTTCTTATCTGACATCTAAAATTAACTGTGTCTCCCCACATGTCATTGTTATGTCTCTTTAGATGAGCATGTTGGCCAAATGTCTATATGCTCATACTAAGTCCATACTGTAGTTATACCAGCATGCAGTAGGACATCTGGAGATCAAGGAACTGCTGGCCAGTATCTCCACCTAGTGGACAGGCTTGTAGGTCCAAGTTATTACAATGTAACAGTGGTCCAGTGAAGTCCAAGTTATTGAAGTTATTACAATGTAACGGTGGTCCATGCAGTGCACAGTTTCCCGCATTGGCCAGCACCCAAAGTCAACTCCACAGTCACCCACAACCCAGTGGCAGCACACTGGTATGCAGCAAAGAAGGATCATGACATGTCAGCAGTGGAGCTTGTAGATGAGCCTGGAGATATATCCTTCATGATGCAGTTGGCAACTTAACTGACTGATATTTAGCAGATACTTTTATCGATGGCATGGACTCGCAGCAGCGGAAATCAAACCCTGGTTGAACTATTGTCAGTTGGTGATGTAGCGCTGCTCCACCACACCCACAACTTCCTGTGGTAAAACACAGATTCAACACTGTGTTACTTGCATGGCTTAAATGCACTGTCACTAGAATCTCTAGAAGTTTATATTGAATGTGAAACACACACCTCAGTATGAAGATAAGACTGAAGGTTGCTCCCAAGATGATTGTAGCACCAGTGATAAAATGATGCCTATCATGAAGACCAGAGATTTCACTTGGAGCCTCAAGTGCTATGAAAGGAGAGATGGCTTAGTCATTACACTGAAAAAAATGTTTTTATTGTTGTTCTGTACAAAATAAGAGCTGTTATAGGTTATAGGCAACAATATTTTGACCAAAACATAATGTAGGACAAATAAATTATTATGGAACGATCAGACAGGACGCGCTCCAGCTGTCTGGCCCTGTCCAGTTTGGTCCTGTCTTTCTCTCTCTTTCATTCTATGTCCTGTCGTGTGTGTGTGTGTGTGTGTGTGTGTGTGTGTTTGTGTGTCTGTTTGTGCGATTATGTATGTGTGAATGTAAATGTATGTGTGTGAATATGTGATTCTCCCTCCTTCTCTTTCTCTCTCTCCCTCCCTCTTCCCCTTTCCCTCCATCCCTCTCTCTCTCTCTCTCTCTCTCTCTCTCCGTCTCTTAGGATGAAGATGTTTAGTGAAGTGTTTAGCTCTCTGTCAGAAGAGCAGAGGGACCATATCAGAAAGCCAGTGTGCTGTAGAATGAGTTTAACTGCTGCATTCCAAACAACCTTACCCAGAGACCCAAACCACCATTAGCCTACCCTGGAGCATGGAAGCCAAACCAACACCAGGTCGGCCTGGAACACTGGGAGCGTGCTGTGTGTGTGTGTGTGTGTGTGTGTGTGTGTGTGTGTGCAAGGGCCTGCAGTCTTCCAGCTGCTTTTGTTAAAACGAATGTTGCTGATGTGAGAAAACGTTTTTTTTTTTTTTGAGCAGGTGAACCAAGTTTTTCGACGAATCAAGAATCAGTGCAATAAATCCTCCACTAGAGGGAGCCCATCCTATGTAAACGACTTTGTTTTAGGTTTTGGTTCCACGGAAGTCCTGTGTGTCGTGGAGTCAAAGATTGTTAAGGCGGAGCGGAGTCTGGCGAGTTTTAAAGGTGATTTATATGTTGTGAGTAATGAAAGACTAAGGAACTCTTACTGTATACTGTTGTTTAAAATACCAGGTAAAATGCCCCCGTGATTGTCAATCACAAACTGCCAGGCATGGCACTCTTATTCCGGTTAGGTTAGCTCAACTGTATAACGTTAACTCAACACTCTTAATACAACAGCACACATTGGCTACATCAAGCCAAATAGTTGATTTAATGGTCAAAAACCCAAACTGCATCGAAAACGTCCTTGGAGGTAACGATAAGGAGTTTTTTTTAACTGCCCCTCAGATCTGTTGCGTGTTAACTGTTGTAACGTTAACGTTAGGCCTGAGGACTCACCAGTCAATGGAGAAAGCGTCAGAAAGTTAGTTGGGCCTCCTTCAGTAGTATTTACGCCTGTGTGGACAGAAACCAGACACTAATAACACGAATAACAAATGCAGAGATGATAATGCCAAGTGCTAAGCTGAAAACGTTACTGCTTTACCTGTCCTATCACACACACACACACACAAACAGATAAAACTAGGCCTATACGAAATAATGAGTTGTCACTTACAGACACAAGTTTCCTTGTAAAAGATCTACCAAGAAAAACAAATGAAGAAGTCATGAATAGTTAGATGAGTGAAGGCTTGTTTTGTGTTTTGTGCATTGAGAATATAGCCTAGATTTAAATAAATAGATAACTCACTTTTTGCTCTGGACACTCAGCAAGAATATATATTGAGGCAGGGCACGTGTTCGTAGTGAGCTGGTCCACTGAGGCAAATTTCACTGGGTGTGTTGAGTTTGACATAGTGCCAGATTCATATTCAGCCCTCCCAATTCCCTTAAGAATCAGGAGACAAGTCGAGAGACAGACACTAGATTAGGCTTTTCTCTCTGCCGTGTGTGGGTGTATGTGTGGGTAAGACTTGAACACCAGTATTATGTGTGGTCTGCTGGAATGGAAACTGGTGTGGAAAGATGGATGGAAACTGATATGTGTATGGAAATGTTGCCTCAGTAAATAAACTAGGCTAAACATTAAAACACTAACACAATCAGACCCAACAGATATTTACATCAGTGACGATCTGCCCCTCACAGAGGGGGTTCTGTAGTATGGCAGCTATATGGGGGGGAATGGTGAAGTTGTAGGACCCATCAGGCTGGACTCTCCCCTCACACACAGAGGTCAGACAAAGGACAGGAAGTCCACAGATGGCCACCAACACCAACACTATGAAGGCTTTGAGACACACAAACAGTGTTGATAAGTTCAAAAGTGTTCATATTGGCAAACATGAAGTATTGAGAACTGTCATGTAATCTGGAGGATGTTGAGCGATATCTTTCCTTAGAGCACACCGTAGTTCTTTTACCTTAAAATAATGACTTCAAATTCATTTTGAAGCAACAATGACATAGAAGCAGAATGGAGTCTCTCCCATTGCCTCTGACAGTTGGCATTTTGTGTCAGTTCAAATTGGTCACTCCTCTTAGTGCTAAATGGGTATCTAGTTGAGAAGTGATGAAAATGGGAATTCCCACATTGTGGTACTATGTAAGTGCACTCGCCACACCTCAAGGTGTATTAGCCTAACTCTTCTGTTTGCATTCCATAATGAAAGCACATTTTTGTGATCCAGTGACATAATGCATACATACCCCATTTTAATTTCCCCAGGCAAATTGATTAATTCAAATATAACATCATCACGTTGTCTCATACAGTTAGTCTAACTGTCAGTACAGTTTTGTACAGATACAGTATGATTCACAGTGTTGTAACACGCTTATACAAGGATACAAGGATACAAGGAAGTTTATTGTCACATGCATGTAGTTACTGGAAGTAAGAAATGCAGTGAAATTATGTCTGGTGTCAGCCTATTTGTGCATTTATGGGGGGGGGGGGTTTAGTAGATTAAGTGGCAAGGGCTGCATAAGAAAGGTGGGGAGGATTGGGATTGGGCGGGGGCACCAACAAGGAGCACCCAAGAGCAACAGGGGCAAGGAAAAACTCCCTTACCAAGGAAGAAACCTTGGGCAGATCCACGGCTCAAGGGGCTAACCCAACTGCCAGGGGTCTTGGTGTGTGTGTTGGGGGATGACAGGGGAGATGGGATAGTGTGCTGTGTATGTGGGGAGAGGGCAGTGTGCAATATGTGTGTTGGAGAAGCTTCCTCATGAGACAGTGTGCTGTGTATTGGGGTCAGTGTGCTGTAAGTATGTTGGGGATGTGTGTTGGAGAAGCTTCCTGATGAAATAATGTGCTGTGTATTTATTCATACTTTATTGTCTTGGTTAACTTTCACTGAAACCAAAACAAAAGACTAGGTCCTTAAAGGAACACGCCGACTCTTTGGGACTAAGAGAAGATAATATGGTGAATAAGCTAAAGTCCCAAAAAGTTGCCGTGTTCCTTTAAGTCAGTAAAAAGGCTGACTTTCCACAACAGCTCCTGTGTGGTTTGGACACACTAATTGTGGCCCCTAACGTTTATAAGTACCGTTCAGCAAAGAAGAGTGAGATAACTTAGGCCTCAGTAGATGTCAGATATGGTAACCACATATTCAAAACCTCAGACTGAGATCTTATCTGCTGAATGCTGAATCCTTTTTTACATTACAACAGATAACATTTAACTCATAACAGACAATGTACAGAATAGCAATAACAGTTGCCGGTGTACAGCCTACTACAAATAATTAGATTGTGGAACAAAGTCTATGCACAAGTGTGTTTTGCCTACCTGTGTGCTGCTTGTAGATCACGACCATCTTCAATACCTCTTGGTGTGTTTATTTATCCTGAGAAAAACTCAAGAAGGAAGTGAACTCTACACATGGCTGCAATGTGGTGACACAACTACGCAACTTTACGTGACTCAACAAAGCTCCTCCTCCTTTTTTGTAGGTAATAATACGGAACTACTGAGGCTGATATTAGAAATGAAATGGTTTTGAGTACTTCCCTTTTATTTTTTAACAGTTTGACTTGTTTTGTTTCTTGTGATGATGATTTCAGGAAGTGCCAACCATTCTTAAACCTGTTGTCTAAGGAAGTCAGAGGTGGGTCAGCCCTCGTGATCTTCAAAGAAAGTTTTTTTTCTCAACAAAGCAACAAAAAGTGAAAGAAAAGAAGGAAGTAGATAAGTCAGTCGATAAGATAGACGTAGATAAAGCATTAGTAGGTTAAAGCAGGTGTTCCCAAACTTTTCCACGACAAGGCCCCCCAAATACCACTAGGTTCTGGCCAAGGACCCCCTTGATGTGTTATTAAACCCATCGACAATACTACGGCAAATGTAAAAATACATTAAGCTAATCCTAATTATTTTAGCCACAAGCACTTCGCGATGGAGCATACAGTGTGTAAAAATTGCATTTGGGGCTTTCTGCTGTATGAGAGCTATCACTTTACTATTATTCCCAGTATCATGGAAAATATAATATTCAGATATGCGCCAAATTATTATAATGGCATTGTATTTTTCAAATGTATTTATTTGTTGCTTTTATTTTTCCATCCAACTTGCTGAGGCCCCCCTGGCATCCCCTCGTGGCCCCCCAGGGGGCCCCAGCCCCCACTTTGAAAACCACTGGGTTAAAGAACCACTAAAAATGGCGAATGGCCCTGTCTTGATGCGCTGTCTACTGTGAGTAGGCTACAAAGAGCAGTATGGAGCACAGACAAAGATACTCAAAAGTACTCACACATCACATCTGCAATGCAAATCCCACTCCTCTACTTGTAGTGGTTATGAGGATCACTCAGAAATCCAGACTAACTGAGATTACAGTTGGGCTACAGTAATGTGACAATCTGTCAGGGTGTGGTGGAGGACACTGATGACTTATCAGAGGGGAATTACCACCTGGCACATGATCTTTGTCTTACCTCCTCAGCTGTCTGGTCTTTGCAGCTGGTTCTGTGCCACAACAACTCCAGGGTAGATCTAAAGTAAGAGACTAAACTAAAAGACACCTTGAACACCCACACACACAACCCACATAGACACACCCTAAATGTAGAAGAGATCAAGCCCAAGAATTAATATTATCGGCACTGCAAGCCGGGGTAAATCTGAATTATATAAATAATTGTACACAACCGAAGCTATACTGTAAATGCCAAAATCTGCCAAATGCACAATGTAAAAGGAACTGGTTTCTCCTCTACTTGTAGTGGTTATGAGGATCACTCAGAAATCCAGACTAACTGAGATTACAGTTGGGCTACAGTAATGTGACAATCTGTCAGGATGTGGTGGAGGACACTGATGACTTATCAGAGGGGAATTACCACATGTGCAGTGCATATGATTTAAGAACTTCTTCAGAAAAAGACATAGTCATGTTGAAACCATAGTACGTGGATTGTACTTCAAATAATGATTATCACCTGATAAATCACGTAGGTGGTCATATGTGACAGAACAGAATGGGGCAGGACAGCTTTTTAGCCTTGTGCAAATGTGCAAATCCTCTGATAGATAAGTAGTTGAGTGTGTGAATGACTTGAGGCCTGTGGCCCCGATCTCTATTGCTATGAAGGTGTATGAAGATGTTATCTCTTGTTACAATCATAATCACATATGCTAGCTGGGCCCGCTTTGGTTCACCTTTGACCGCGGCACACGCAAGAGCAGCTAAGCGGCAAAATGCCACTGCGGCGGACCAGTTCTTGTGGCGGACCAGTTCTTGTGCGCGCAAGGCAGTGCAGGTCTTTGTTGATTTGCTTGGAGCCATACAGCTGCTTGGTAGTGTGCCCTCTTGATATGGAATGATAATGCATCATGGCATGGGGGCAATCTCATTTTAAATTGGTCATTGGTCATTTTAAATATTGACGACAATGTGTTCAGCCATATTTCATTTAATTTAGCCCTCAAAGTAGAATGGTGTGTTGTTTCAATATCATGGACTATCAGTTTAACAGCAAGAATTCTCCATTACAACCAAATGTAGCCTACAAAGGGGCAATTTTGCTTTATTAACAACAGGTGAACCAGAAGCATACATTGTATAACCGGTTAGATCAAGCTAGACATATCCTCATCTCTAATATAGGCTACTGCCCAGATAGCAAGCAGATATCGGACCACCGGTAGATAGGCTATTTGTCGGCAACCCGACGGCAGCGAAGCGCTATATAAATGCAAGCTGTTGTTGTTGACGGTAGTGAAATCTTGTTTGCCCCAGGTCATCTTTATCATATGGCCAATATTCTGCCTCAATCAGTGTGCTGTAGCCTACTTGGGCCTAAGTAACCCCATAACTCTTCTTCAAGAGGATGGAATCCAAATTCCTTTCAAAGCTTTCCTTTATGTCATCTTCAAAGGCAATTGTTAGCTCAAAATACACGTTGGAACTTGAAGTTAGGACAAGCTGTAAACAGGGGTGGCCAAACTACGGCCCGTGGCCACGCACTTTAATCTGGGGTGCCGGGTATTTAATTAGGTTATTTTTTCAAGACCCAATGTGGCTCTTGACCCCCCCTTGACATAGACCATTATTCCCAAGAAACATCCAAAACAATAGCAAAGTCAATAAAAGTCAATAAAAGTCAATAAAAGTCTGGAGTAAAAACATGAAACATGTTAAAAATATACCTCCCTTATTCCATCTAACTTCTATCTTACAGAATAATGAGAGCACATAGCAGCAAGACATTGTTAGATTTATTTCACTAGCAAGTAGAGGGGTCCACTCCTTATTCTCATTCTCAAGGACAACTATGGAGCGTGTGTTTCAAACAAAAATGCAGGTCTTGTAGCAAAGCTCATAACAGCCAGCTTGAAATTACATTTTAAAATTGAACATTCAATGTCCCTGTGTTTGAGTTGTAAGGAGCTGAACCTAGTCTTACCAAACCCCATCTGTTCTGTTGTGTTTGACAAGACTAGATAGGCCTGCAATCCATGTTTTAAATAGACCATTATGTTACACACACATTACAATATACACTGTATGCCACCCATTTTGGGTCGTTAGTCCAAATCTTTGCATGGCAACATTCCAAACTGAAGTCTTCACTGCAAACTGCCAAAGAATGTGATCGAGGCCGTTTGCCAAGGAAAATAGCCCTCACTTTCCACTTCCATCTTGGCCTGATTCCTAGAAGGGAAATCAGGGGCTACTTAAAACCTTTACTGTCTATGCTTAAAACATGTCATGGTAGCTCATCTAACATCTTCAGTAGTCTGTACCTGTCTCACACGCATCTCATAACCTCAGGCCATTATAGTTGTTACCATGGTATTACCAGGGCTGTAGGGAGAGGCTGCGATCACACAGTACAGATTGCTGGAGGGTACAGAAAAGAACTTATACGAACAGGGTGCCTGGGTGAACTCAGATGAACCTGTTACAGGCTTTGCCCATCCTCTCAGGTTACATGAGAGCTGACTCAAGTTCCTTACGGCACACTCTCACTATAGCAAACAAATGTTTCAACAAACCGCATAGGAAACCGCAAACCTCTTGTCTCATTCTGTCCTCTGTGTCACACTGGAATTGATAACAGGATTTGACATGATTTTTAACTGAAGTACAGTTCATGCTTTCAGCTTGACTAATGTGTGGTTTGATTAGTCAGTTAACAGTTGATGGCTTCTGTTTGATGTGGCTGTAGGCTACTGCCACTAAAAACTTTTCAGTTCTCTACAGAGGACTCCTTTACGAACTGAGACATTGGTCTCTATTGTAAACAATATACATGCTGTGAGTTTTCGACTCGGCAGATAAAGGTTGTCAAACTTGTTTAGAGTCAACCTGAGAGGATTTGCAGAATATCTAAACAAAAATGGTTTTGATACTAGATGTATTCTTTATTGGTTTGACAAATAAATCAAACGTATCTCTAGCAAGTACAATAAAAAGACAACGCATCTCTTCAATGCATATTACATTACATTAGACTGACGCATTTTTGACCAAAGCATATACAATAGGTAAGATTTTAGCAGCTATGCTTGGTTGGTTGGTTGGTTGGTATGATAGGCCTACATTGTCTGTACCCAATGGGACAGGTATTGAACAGACATTCAAGCTCTCCAGCAATATTTATGAATTAAAAAACGAGTATAGGAATGTTCTGATAGAGGCACTTTAATTGCTGAGGACATCACCACCTCACCTGAGTTCCCACCTTCTACGCTGTTTGAACCACACATCTGTGTTGCCTCATTGCGCTACCATTACACACCACAACAGACTAGCCAATCAGGTTGTTGATATTTTAACTAAACAGAATAGTGACGTCTTCACTGAGGTGATCTCTGACTGAGCAGGTTTTTGTCTGCATAGTGCCTGACTCACATAAGTACATTGCATAACACACAGGGAAAGTACCCCAATGCAGGCTAGGTTAAACGAGAAGGATCGAGCATCGGGCAACCCTACCACCCACACAAATGGTGCTGAGATGATCTGTGTTCAGTTTGTTTGCATGTTTGATCAGTGACACAATTAGTTCAGTTGAGACTGTCTCAAGGGAGAATTTATGACACAATTATTTTCACATGTTCTTAAGGTTAGTGATCATATCAATCATATCATATTAGTGATCATATCAATGACATTCATACACCTTCACGTGTGTGTGTTCACTTACCACGGATGGGTGGGATGGGTCAAAAGCAGAGGAGGGTTTTCCCTTGGGATGAGTAATGGAATTTGTCCATCTACACCAGTCCAGTCATTCATTCAACCGGAAACACATTGCTTGACACCCGCGGAAAGTCCCACATCTGTTCTCTTGTGTTTAACAAGACTAGGTAAGCCTGCAATCCATTTTTTAAATAGACCATTGTGCTACAAACTGCTACCAGAAGTGATCAAGGCTGTTTGCCAAGGAACATGTGATTATTTATTTATTCTCAGAGGTTCTTTGAAGAACTACCACATCTTGCCAGACAACTCATCTTCTCCTGCTTTTAATTTACCCTATAGCATGATGATGCATCGCACTTAATGGATTTTGACGGATTGACTTGACGGATTTTCCCAATAATGTTTTTCGACCAACTTGTTAGACGACTACACAGTGTAGCTCTAGACTTGGGTGTACACATCTGTACATGTTTTCCACATGTTGCCATGACAATGACGGCGTGTTTTCTCAGTGACTCTTGCGGTGGACACGCAGTGGCAGAACTATCAACTCTCCACCTCCCTGAAGATACAGACGCACATCGCTGGCCAACAGAACTATCAACTCTCCACCTCCCTGAAGATACAGACGCACATCGCTTGCCTACAGTCAGTTCCATTTCTGTACTGATTCATGCAGTATTACCATGTGCTCCACGTCCTCCAAGCTCCACCGCCCCCATGCCCTTCTCTTTGGACTTTCTAGTAAGTTTTACAAACTTGAATAAAAGCTGAGGAATTAAAACAATTCCACCACACTTCTGACAATTCAGTGCTTCATGGGAGAGGACTGATCATGCAGTGAAAAGGAAGGGATAACCGAAGCACAGCAGATGTTGAATGTGCTTAGGTTTTATTTACTGCACCGTTCAGAAATAATGAGAAGACCAACTTCAACATCTGTGTGCTCCGGTGATCCCCTCCTTTTCAAAAGCTGAGGAATATTACACTTTTTTGATGGTTTCTCTTTAACCTATCAATGTTTGGACTTCTGTCTTTTAGAGAAAAGCACACTGAGTGAGGCAAGAAAAGATGGTCACTGGTCTTGTGTGTTTATCTGTTCTGTTACTTCCCATTCTGGGTTATCCTCTGTTCTGTGTATTTAAATCCTGTGTCTGGTTTGTCCAGTTCCAGATGTGTCTGGAACCACCCCCAGGAACTTGTGCTCAGTGACTGGATAGATAGATAGAGAGAGATAGATAGATAGAGAGATAGATAGAGAACAGGGCTTAAATTTCACTGCGGGATTGCGGGTATTGCGCATAATTTGTTCAAGTCCCGTAACTCTAGCCATCATAATGCGAGAAATTCCCGCATACACTTTTACAGCCTGTCTGATGACGTTAATATAGCCTAATCATTAAGTGGCGTGAATGCGGTGCTATTGACCGGACTGATCAACTACCGAGTTGAATTGAACATAGCCTCATGCAGACGCACACACACACGGGGAGAGAGAGAGAGAGAGAGAGAGAGAGAGAGAACCACTTTGCGCTTACGCAAATAGGCTACGCTACCATGGCAAACTTTTACATCTGGAAAGAGCTCCTTGGTAACTATCCTGCTAGCTCAGGTCACGTCAACACTTGATCCCAGAAAGATTGTCTTCGACATGTTAGTTTTCTGAACATTTATTGTATCTAATGACATAGAAAACATAATGATTTGCATACACATACCGCACTATGCACAACTTTTATTCACTAGCGACTACAGCCTAAAACCGTCAGGTTGAAGGGGGGCTAATTACTCCATAGAATTACTCTCAGGTATTTTCTTAAAGTGACAGGCACTCAATTACACCTACTCATCACCAATGTGCACTCAATTGGACCTACACACCACATTAAAGATATGCCTAAGTGTTATAGGTTAAACGTCAATATGAGGCATTCAAATTACTAAATATGTTTAGCTACTAGTAATTACTAGTAAAATGCTATACTTTAAAAAATGCATTATTAAATAAATACACTCTATATGAATTCAAAAATATATGATAGAAACATATCACATAAGCTATCATTTTCAGTGTGTGTTTGTGTGTGTGGAGAGAGTCAAGCAGAATCTAGGATGTCCACTGTTGTGAATGATCCCACTACAGTATATATTACTGATGACGTCAGGTTGGTGGGGGTGGTGGGGGCCCCAAAATCAAACACTTTTTTTAAAAAAGTATCGAAGTATTGAAATCGCAATTCTTGACTTGGTATCAGAATCGACCCCCAAATTGTGTAAATCCCCCCTACATGAATAACCTAAGGGGGGAATTCCCCCCCATTTTGAAAAATGAATTTTAAGCCCTGAGAAACAACTAATTAAAAGTATGTAATATAAAAAACACAACCGAAAAACAGTCGGAAAAAAGATGTTTTCTCTCCTAAAATCAATAGACATCTCTTTTGTATTTTTGTATTTTTATTAAACCAACTAGTCCTATTAACTCCAACATGCCTCTCAGATGGCAGGCAACATAACCGGCTTTTCATTTGGTCTGCAGGTCTCCAAATCTGTCAAATGTACTTGAGTAAAAGATTCTGATTCTCAGTGCAGTTTAAAGAAAACCCACAGCTAGCGGAGCAGCTTTTCATTTTCTTTTTTTCACGAACAGCTCAAGTCACACCTCAGTCACGTGTCTCATGAAAGCAGTATGCAAAATCTAGCGGGTTACCATGGGTGCCCATATGACAATCAAGACGCTCCACAGCCATCACACACTCACACACAACACATCCAGTGTAAAAACGGGCCCAAGTCAGGAAATATCTTCCAGGTGACGATCCATGCACAGAGATATGATATCAACTCTTCTGTAGCCTGCATGTTAACTTGAGTCTCACATCTGTCCTCTTTCACACCAGCTGACTAATTACAGGCCACCTGGGAAGGATTGTGCTTTTGAGTTTCAGGATAAAAGATCTCCATCTTGGGAGAGTCATCACTCTCTCTCTCTTTCTCTATCTATCTCTCCCTCCCTCTTTTAGGTCTGATAACCTGGAACCTGTTTATTTGATTTATTTGACCTATACCTTGGGCATCGTTAAACAATAGCACTACGTCTTTACAGCCACACAAAACACATAAAGCACCATATCAAATTGCTTTCCATGCTAAACAACCTAGATTATATTATGTGATGACGCAGCCTTGTTGAGGCTGTGATTTGCTAAACCCGCTGTGCAGAAGCTTCACGATAATTTCGCGTGAATCGCGTAGAAGAAAACATTGTTAAAATAGTTTGTTAAGCCAGAGAATGTCTAATAAGTGCTCTGGTTAAGCATTCGCATTAAATAAGGAGACTACAGACAATTCGGTTTTCAATTCAACTGTTAAACTAATAAAGTTCATTTTCAATGTGACTGGTATGTGAAATTTCAAATGCTTAGCCTACCTACGCATTGCATTAGGTCTGAGCACCACTGGAGAAAACACTAACATGCAGTAAGCTAATGTTTAACTAAGTTAAGCTAACGTGTGCTTCTAACTTAGCCACTAAAGGCTGATATGCTACATTGTGCACATAAATCATGACAGAGGAAAGAAAAACATTTTAATATGATAAATAAATGGTTTGGTTTGTTTTGACAAGCAACATGTCAGGTCGAGTGCTGTGGCTGAGTTGAGAGGTGGGGCTATGTCATCATAAAGTTGCCGGCTTCGCACCTACAGGCGTCTACACGGCGAAAGTTAGCCGGCGGTTTCAAAAGTTCCCACTTCGGAAGCCAGTTTCAAAAGCTATCGGTTTCAGTCTCCTAAACTGCCGGCGTCGTGTACATGCAAGGCGTAACCGTTAACAAAACCTCACCGGTTTCACAAAAACCGGCGTCGTGTGCACGGCCCCTAAATATAACCATGAGAGTCCAAGCACAGTAATCAGCCCGGTTGAAAATGTTACCGGCCAACCGGGAATCTTTCCAATTCTCTCATACCACTCCACTATCGTCAGCCCCGGCACAAACCTGGAAGTCCACGAGTATGCCACTCCAGGAATTAAAAGGACCCAGGGAACACCCACCAAACCCTCCTCAATGGGTCACACAAGTTATACCTTTGAAAAAACAGACACGTGTGTACATTGAAATGTACAATGATTTATTGAACCACAAACAGGGACAACTTGTAAACAAACACAATACAGGACAACTCAGGCTTGGCCATTTATTGGGTGTGAGGCAGGCATGAGTCCAGGCCCTGGCCAACTATAGAATTGAGTTACCCAGGCAGGAATTACTAATAACTGGCAAGGGCCAAAGGCAAAGATTTGGATTGATGCTACATTGCAGGCAGTTTGTTTTAGCTATACAGCAAGAGAAAAAACACACCCTTCTCTTTCATGCTCCCAAGCAGTGTTGATTGACTAGAATAATGACTTGGTTTGTCTCCTATTAACAGAGCCATACTGTGTGAATACCGTTTCTTTGTGCGCACAGGACACACGTAAAGGACTAAGGAGAATTTAGTTACATTTGTCTTCATGTGTTGGACTGCACCTTTTGGAGTTCCTCAAAGTGTTGTCTTACTTTGTTTACACTCTTCTTATGCAGAGTATGAACTCACTGCACTGCAAAAATAAATTCCCACATCATCCAAATACATACAAGAATAAGACCCCTTGAGACATTGCAAACATTAACTTATTATTTACAAACATGTGCAAATATAAATACAATATCCTCAATACATTATGTAACAAAAAATATGAATGAAAGAAGTGTTCACAGTTGCAGCTCACCTAAGAAATTACAATAGTCAGAGAACTTATAAAGGAGACATGGTATTTAAAAAATCATCCAAATGTACAGTCTCCATAGCGGCCAAGTCATTTAATAGTCATCAAATAAAGGGCTTCTGCATGTACCGCGCTCATGACTCACAGAGGGGTGATAGAGCCTTTGCAGTTGCTGCTCCACGTCTGTGGAACCAGCTCCCCCTGGATATTAGATCTGCCCCCTCCATTTCTGCCATCATATCCAGGCTAAAAACCCATCTTTACTCCATGGCCTTCCTTGTTCCCTAACCCTGTACTTCTGCTCATCCTATGTATGTCTGTGTTGTGTGCCCTGATACTGAAGGTTTCCTTTTATTTATGTCTTAATGACTATTGGTCCAGTGTGTTTTTCTGTATTATTTGTCTTAGTCTTTATCTTTAGTTATCCACTGTACAGCACTTTGTTCAGTTTATGCTGTGTTTAAATTAAATTTACTTACTTTACTTACATATCCTCTTGACATGAAGATGAAATCAAAACCACGTGGTTGTATTTGTTCATTGAAAATGTACGGAACTATACTGATGAGCTAACCAAGTAATAACAAAATTATAACATTGTAGAACATTGACTTGAATATGAACAAAATAGCACCTGATGTAAAATATTCCGGATGAAATGTTTGAGTAGCATACCAGCATATGAAGACAAGACTGACCACAAAAAGACAACCGATTACAGCACCCACTGGAAAAGGGGACTTGTCATGGAGGGTCTCGGCCGCTGAGGGAAGAAGGACAAAAGAATGACCGTAGAGTGTTCAGCATCCTGATTGTTGGATGAAGCTACTTGCAAGTCTGGTGGTGCGGGTAGCTTCATCCACCAAGCAATCAGGATGCTGAACACTCTACCCACTCTCCTATCACTGACAGCCCCCTCACCCACCAGCCAGCCAGGAACCTAGGAACATGGGAGTGGCCAGCCAGAGTCCAGACCTCAATCAAAAAAGTGAGCACAAGGCCAGAGTGATGGCAAATAATCCTTCCTGACTCAAAACCCAGATTGTTGCTAAAAAGGTGCAGTCTAGAATCATATAATCAATAAAGATGTTCATTGATTATTTAAAAAGAGTAAATCATTTTGGACATGTTTTAAAATGTTTAAAATTTTTAAAAAAAAATAAACGCTTCTTTTTTTAAATTCCATGTTTATCCACATTATCTTGTAACCTTTTGGCATGTGACAGTGTCATTTTCAGTCAGAACAAACATTGATAAAGAAAAAAATAACATTAAATCAATATTTTTTAGGGGTATGAATAACTTTGTTCTTAACTGTAACTGTAAGCCTACCTGTATAACCAGCCATGAAATGACATAGGCCTTAGGAATGAATGAACTTTGAGGTTGTTTGCAAAGCTGTCCTTTCACTAGTTCACGTTCAATTAGGCTACCTGACAGGTTGAAAATAGAGGCGTGGCAAATTTCGTCACGCTCTCTCAGAACTTTCCTGAACAAATTTCTTTATCTAATCTAGTACTGTATATGGCCTTCATGACTCTGGAGACTATTTCTTTCTGTTGAGTTCTCCCTGACATGAAGAGGATGCAGTGGGATTTCCCTCTGGGAGCGCTGAGCAAGTCTGACCTATATAGTGCATTGGCAGAGGAAAAATTATTTAAAAGACAAATAAAAGACTATAGACTATACCAGTTTTTTTCAACCTTTTTTGTGCCACGGCACACTTTTGACACTTAAAATGTCCCACGGCACACTAACATCCTGTGTGAAGAAAAAATAAACATACCATAGCCTAAAATTTCAAATAATACACAGATATGGCCTTATTATGGCTTCTATGCAAGACCTGCTCAATAAAACAAACGCCCTCTGTTTCATTTGTAGGTGACTATATCTAATTTAATTGTTGTTATGAACTGGATATGTGATGATTCTGTGAATACTGGATATGGGGCCCCCGTTGTACAATGCCTGCATACCACAAATAGTGCAATCATACAATCAATGAGAGCATGTGGTTATAAATTCTTTGATGCAACATTTGCTTTTCTGGGCCAGTGAGTGACATTTGGGTAATTTTCTGCGGCACACCTGATGATCTCTCACGGCACACTAGTGTGCCCCGGCACAGTGGTTGAAAAACACTGGACTATACTATGATATGTACTAGCTAGTAAGGTTTGCAGTAAGATACCACCCGTCACGGTCACCCATATCTTATACTCATTGAACTCAATGCAAATCAAACCAGCTAATAGGCTAACTGAAATAAAACCATGCCAGTCTAGTGAAGGGTATGTGATGATGTGGGGCTATTTTAATTCCAAAGGCCAAGGGAACTTTATCAGGATGCATAGTATCCTGGATTCATGAAATAACTGGCCTTTAAAGGCCTTTAAATTCCTCTATGGGAATTTAACATAGGGGTGCCAATACTTATGACCCCTATATTTTAAGGAAGAACATTTATTTATTTATGATACATCATTCATTCACAAAGAAAATTGGTGTCGTTAAAGGTTGGATTTTTTCCTAATTTTTTTACTTAAGGCATTAAGATCAATTTCCAAAAGATGATTTTATATTCCTCTTTTTTTATCTGGAGGGTACTGTATATATATATTAGTTATATAGAATGTCTATTTATACTCTACATATACTTATCTCTGTAGACATGTCATCTGGAAAACCTGTATCTATTCAATTAT
This sequence comes from Alosa alosa, assembly GCF_017589495.1. Taxonomy (NCBI): domain Eukaryota; kingdom Metazoa; phylum Chordata; class Actinopteri; order Clupeiformes; family Clupeidae; genus Alosa; species Alosa alosa. Next base: position 2,071,052 of record NC_063201.1, read on the forward strand.
ACTGTATTGTAAAAGCACCAACTACCGCCTCTTTCGTTCGAAAATTTTAAAACAACAATGTTTTTTAATACTTCAAAATCACATTTAATAAATTAACCTTACATTTTTCAGTAGCCATTGGAGTGTAGATTTGAACCAAATCTGGTTTGGTTCTTGCCGGGGCTTTTACTGCCTGAAATATCCGATTTTGTTTAACACGCTCAGAGTTAGTGCTGGGCTGGTGGGTGCCTATTTCCGCCCTTTCACATGCTACATGAATGGTTAGACCGAGAATTCTCTCTAAGCGGATTTCTACACAGAGCCTTACAACACTGTTTACAGCTCTTCGAGTCATTTTTAGTACATAGCTCATTTAGATACACTTATGGTGTGGATAGATAGATAGATAGATAGATAGATAGATAGATACTTTATTGATCCCCAAGGGGAAATTCAAAGATCTCGGTAGCATACAGACATCACACACAACATGCACTTACAGCAGAAATGGTAAATATAAGTATAAGTATAAACATATAACCAAACTCCACTGTACAATAGAGACAGTAGAAGATAAGAAAAACTAACAAAACTAAATATTAAATATACTATATAAATTAAATGTAAAAAAATCCACAGTGTGCTTGAGGGTGATCTACTTGCGTTTCTTTAGGAATCTGCCATCTTGGTTCGTATAGAAATGAATATTAAGTGACACACACACGTAAGAGAGAGGAAAAGGGGATGGGCCTATACATTATTAATCTCTATTGTCTACATAACTGCACAGAATACCTGCACTTGGTATTTAATGCTTCTTTGCACTTCTTGTTGGATGTCAACTGCATTTCATTGGCTCTGTACCTGGGCTCTGATAACTGACAATAAAGTTTAATCAAATCTAATACCATTCTTATGTAGGTACCTTCAAGTAAAGTGTTACCGTATTTTCTTGTGAACAAGGCAGTGTGTCTAATGCACAAGGCAGCACTATTTTCTATTTCGAAACTACAAAGTTACACAGAGGGGGTTGGTTGCAAGACAGTACATATGTTTCAAAGTTTTTGTTCTGTTCTTTCTGTAAAGAAGACAAAAGCTTTTACAGCATTGTGCAAATGAAAAAATATGACCAATAGTAGAACACCCCTTGGTCAGTGCTGTGCACCGCTGTACATCTTTGCTATACATCCTGACATTCCTGTCTGTCAGGTCACATATATATGCTAGACAGAGTATGACACCTATGGCAGCTAGGTCAACACATTTGCATGTAATGACACAAGTGATGAAATAAATATGTTGTATGGGGTAGGACTATTCAGGGAACCAGTAGCCTACAGTATAGTGCATTTTGACCAACATGACATTAGCAATTGAAAATTTAAATAACAGCAGACATTTGTACTCATGGATCATTGTTTTTTGTTAAAGATGGGGAGAAACTGCTTTTATAATGTGCACAACTGATAAGATGATATTGAGTTTAAACAAACAATTCTGAGAATTTCATTTCTTTTTTACAGATCTACTTGAGTATGGAAAGTGTGTAGCCTACTTTTACCATCTCTGACTAACGTATGTTAATAGCTGTTGTTTTTTTTTTTGAAGAAACAGTCAAATTACTCTAAGTGATGTTAGTAGGCTTAACAGAAGTTTGTTTGCCACTATTGTTTTTGCTGCTCTGGACTCTGGAGTGCATCAATATCGAGATTCTCCAAGAAGCTTGACTCAGCCATCACCCCAGGACCAACACATGCACCTGTGGCAAACTGTAAGTGTTGTTGCGAGGCAACAAGCCGTAACCCCACCCATTTTACGAGCGTCAGCAGTGCAAGGAAACAGACTTTGTCAAAATAAGCTTTATTTGCAGTGAAGATGCATGTGCAAAACAATGTAATGGAAATAAATGAAAAAGCGGTTGCACCACACAATGTGTGTTTAGGCTGAACATGAACCACTACCTCACATAGGCCTACTACAAAACATATAAATAACACCACTAGGCCTTTATTATCACTATGTAAGACAGAAAAATACATAAGTGCATTAACAAACTTTGTCAGTGGCCCTAGCCACCACTGAAAACATTCATACAGAAACCCCACAGAAATTAGACACCTGAGGAGGCAATTAACCTGTCATCACATCAAGCAGGCCTTGGCTATTGGCATAGCTTAATTTAAAAAAAAACAAAAAAAACATAAAATACATTTTTAAAAAGCCTAAGGTACTTAAATAAAGCTTCATAGAATAAGCAAACAGCACATTCTTGTGGGCTATTTAAAGAGATAAGACAAGTAAGAAATAGCCTAAGATTCAATTACATTAAAGGACATATTGTCAGAAAATTGATGGAATTAACACCTTAGATATAAGTTAATACCTTACATTGGAATGCTATCGTTCATGTAGGCCTATTGTCTGACTCAAGCTTATTAAGCTGAAATGCATGGAGAGAAATGCTACATCATAAGAAAGAAGTCTTTACCATGAGGCAGAGAAAAGACTAAGAGGGAGAGTGCTTAGTAGTTTCCAAATACTGAAAAGGCAGCTGAAGACTCCTCAGCAACTTCTTACAACTTCAATATAAAATAACTTTTCTTTTCTTCCTTATCTGACAGTTACCGTGTTTCCCTACAGTACATGCCATTTTTATTTCCCTTTAGATGAGTGTGGCGGCCAAAATGACTATATGCCCATTGCACTGAGTCCATTACACCAGCAGGGGGCAGGGCAGCTGAGGGAGCGGAAGGAGCTGCTGACCAATATTGCCACTTACCAGGAACAATTGGCTTTTGGTCCCCTACAACTATAACGGTGCTTCAAGTCAAGTCAAGTATTACAGTGCACAGTCAGTGTTTGTTGCATGTATTGGGCTGGATTCATATCCTTCCTGACGCTTTGGGCAACGCACTTCCTGTAGTAATACACAAATTCAACACTGTGTTACTTGCATGGCTTTAATGTACTGACACTAGAATCTCTAGAAGCTTATAGGCTACTACATGTGAGACACATACCTCAGTATGAGGATAAGACTGAAGATGCAGATTCCCAAGAGGATGAGAGTGCCACTTATAAAGTAATGCCTATCATGAAGACCAGAGATTTCACTTGGAGTCTCAAGTGCTATAAAAGGAGAGATAGCTTAGTCATTACAGAGACTTATGTACAGACTAAGAATATTTTGACCAAAACATATGATAGGACAATTAAATAATGAAATGGCACAAGACAAATAAGAATGAAATGGAGTTACCCTCTCTCTCTCTCTCTCTCTCTCTCTCAAAAAGGACAAAATCCACTAGAGGGAGCCTCCAATCCACCGTAAGTCAGAGTGGTGACCGTGACACCAAATTAGTTTCGTCAGAGCCCGTTTAAAATATTTCTGGTTTCGCTTTCTTTTTCAAGGACTAACAGACGGTAGGCCTAGCGCCATCTGGTAAGTTTTACAGTTGATTTATATTTGGGTGTGTGAAAGAATCAGAAACTCTAATTGTCTGTTGTTCTTTTAAATAGACTTGGCTAAATGTGTTTCCGTGACTGTCAATCACAAACTGCAAGGCACTTAGAAGTATCCAATCTGGTAAAGTAGTGCCTAGGCTATAGGCCTAGCTAAGCAAGCCTACGGTTAGGCTATTGTCTAATTTATTAACACAGTAGGCCTAGTCCTACCTAGGCTACTTCACGCCAAGTAGGCTAGTAGTTGATTTAGCCTACTGCTCAAAAACTCTAACCGCACCACATAAAACACATAACCTAACGATGAGGTGATTCGTTTGTTTTTTTTGTTCCCTCATTTTCGTGTTGATGACGTAGGCGTAATGACTGAGGACTCACCAGTCAGTGGAGTAGGATTCAGAAAGGTAGTTGAGCCTTCAGTGAGTTCAGTCGTTTTTACGCCTGTGGACAGAAGACAGAGAATAACAGCGAGTAGCCTACAATAAATGCTGGAATGTCAGTGCTTATGTAAAAGGAACTTTGTTACTGCCATAGCCCACTGTTCTAACACACGCGCACACACACACACACACACAGACAGAGATATAAAACTAGGTTACTTACAGACACAAGTTTCATTGTGAAAGATCTACCACAAAACAAACAAACAAACAAAAAACAATGAAGATGATGAATAATTAGATGACCAAATGCTTTGTTTTGTGCATTGAGAATGTATTAACAGAAATAAATAACTCACATCTTGATCTGGACACTCAGCAAGAATGTATGTTGAGGCAGGGCACATGTTCAAAATGAACTGGTCCACTAAGGCAAATTTCACTGGGAGTGTTGATTTTAGTAGAGTTCCAGATTCATATAGAGCCCTCACTCTTCCCTAAAGAATCAGAAAACAATTTGAGAAACAGACCCCAAAATTAGGCTTTTCTATCTGGCATGTATTAGTGTATCTGGAGTATATCAGAATGTTTTTATTTTTTATTTATTGAACAATTAAGTCTTGAACATTAGTATTATGTGTAGCCTGTTGCTATAAGAACTGATATGGAAAGATGTATGGGAACTGGTGTGGAAAGATGTCTCCTCAGTAAATAAACAATTTTAAACAATAAAACACAAATAGTTCAGACCCAACAGATATTTACATCAGTGACGATCTGCCCCTCACAGAGGGGGTTCTGTAGTATGGCAGAGATATGGGGGCGAATGGTGAAGTTGCAGGACCCATCGGGCTGGACTCTGCCCTCACACACAGAGGCCAGACAAAGGGCAAGAAGTCCACAGATGGCCACCAACACTGTGAAGGCTGTGAGACACACAAACAGTGTTGATAAGTTCAAAAGTGTTCATATTGGCAAACATGAAGTATTGTGAAAGTTCTGTAATGTAATCATCAGCATAAGCATTAGCATATATACTCTTTTGATCCCGTGTTGGAAATTTGGTCTCTGCATTTATCCCAATCTGTGAATTAGTGAAACACACTGCACACAGTGAACACACAGTGAGGTGAAGCACACACTAATCCCAGCGCAGTGAGCTGCCTGCAACAACAGCGGCGCTCAGGAGCAGTGAGGGGTTAGGTGCCTTGCTCAAGGGCACTTCAGCCGTGGCCCACTGGTCAGGGTTCTAACCGGCAACCCTCCGGTTACAAGTCCAAAGTGCTAACCAGTGGGCCACGGCTGCCCTTTAATCTGGAGGATGTTGAGTGATACCCTTAGAGCAACACTATGTAGGCTAGTAGTTTTACTTGAAAATAACTTCAAACTCAATTTTGATGCAACACTGATATAGAATAAGGAGATTAGTGTCTGACATTGTCTCTGATAACTGTCATTTCCTGACATCATCAGTTTTAGATTAATTGATTAACCCCTTAGCACTAAATGGGTATCTAGGCCTTGTTTATTGAAAAATGATGAAAATGGGAATTCCCGTCGCGTCTGCTGCGACCACTATAATCAATTGAACTAGCTACACCAGACGTGATAATGGTTTGTACGTTCGGAAATAGACCAGTCTTCTTCAATTGTTTTTACGCATTGCGAACGGAACGCTGTAGTTACATGCCCACTGCAGCCTCCCTGCCGCAGCGAATGACACCGATTATCAGATTCAAGGCTCAACATCTACTATTGCATTCCATATCGAAGGCATGGTTTTGTGACATGAAGCAAAACGCGAACCACAACATAGGATTTTTTTTACCAGAATAGCATCTCTCGCTCACTGTCTGTGTGTGTGTGTGTGTGTGTGTGTGTGTGTGTCTGACGACCTGGTCTAGTCATTTAGCATTTTTTGCTTGTCATCACAGAATGATATTATTGTCTATGTCTGGCGAAGAGAATCAAACCTGTGATTGATTGCATGTTAGTATAGTCTTATCAGTGATTATCTTCGGTTGTGTTTTTGGAACCAGATATGTTAATCTGTCAGATTTTAAAGTCTGAATACCATGCTAGTCCTTGGAGTGGTTGACAGGAGCACTCCAGTTGGTTAAAATAGTGTCCAGTGTGTCAAAATTAATGTGTTTTAAAATAATCAATTACTTTTTTAAATCAATGTTTTGATGTTGCCTCCAGCACTCTCAAACACAGTGTGCTGGTTGGCTCACTGTAGACTGTAGGGTGTTGATCAAATCAGTTTTGGAATTCCCCCCACTCAAGTCATAATCTTAAGCCAATCAGTGAATGCTGTGGGCATCAGCCCACATGTCATGTGTAAAACGACTTGACACATTATAACCTCTGGCAGAACTAGGCAGGCCACACATACTCTTCTATTTGCATTCCATAACAAAAGCATGTTTTTATGACCCAGGGACATGCAGCACACCACACCCTTTCCCGGTTGTGCGCAACAGAGTAGACGGACATAAGATACAGTCTGAGGAGTTGCAGCTTTATTCAGTTACCCGCAGTTGAAACTAAACCTAAGTTTCCCTCACAAACTCTGATTTGGTCGCTATACTGTAGCTTATTCCCAGCTGAGCCGTTTATGAGTGTTTAGTCCTAAATGAAAACGATTCATACTCTCTAGCCATTCACTCGCAATTCACTGACGTCAGGTTCACTTAAAGGAGCCACACATACTGTAGGGCTAGGCTACTGTTATGTTGACTGCTGTACTATTGAGGACTATTATGAGTTCTGTACTGTTGAGGACTATTATGAGTTCTGTCCATCATTTACTGCAATACAATTATGCTTATTGAACGCTTTCCCCAAATCACTTTTCACAATTTTTTTTCAAGAGTAATATTATCGGTTAACGTATCGGTATCGGCCACAACAAGCCAACTTTAACCTTTCAGCAAAGAGGAGTGAGTAGGCCTTGGTTGATGTCAGATATAGTAACCAACAAATCAAGACCACAGACTGCTGTCTCGTATTTCTAATGAATGCTAAATCTTTTTATATACATGCAAGTTTCCTGTGACTGAAAACAAACTTGTCTAATGTGCTTTCAGCAAAGATAAAAATAATGTTCTACATGTTGAATGTTGAAACATGTACAGAATAGCAATAACTGTTGGCAGTGTACAGTATGTAGCCTATAGAATAGCAATAGCAGTGTACAGTATATAGCCTACTCCAAAAGTTAGACTGTGGGAGTGTACAGTATGTAGCCTACTCCAAAAGTTAGACTGTGAAACAAAGTACACAAACTTATTTTGCCTACCTGTGTGTTGCTTGTAGATTGCTACCATCTTCAATACCTCTTGATGTGTTTATTTATCTTGAAAAAAAAACTTGATATCGGCAAAAATGTGTCTTCTTGTCTCGTTCTATCCTCTGTGTCACACACACAGGAATTGATAACAGGATTTGACATGATTTTTACCTGAAGTACAGTTCATGTGTGGTTTGATTAGTCAGTTAACTGTTGGTGGCTTCTGTCTGATGTGGTTTGCTGGTTGGCTATACAGCCAGATGAAACCCATGAATAGACACCTGGGGCCGTATTCACAAAGCCTTTTATCTTACCACTAAGAGTTCTCCTAAATTGCACTAAAAGATTTTAGCTAGGAGTTTTCTCTTAAAAGTTATTCACAAAGCCTTTTAGACCTACTCTTAGTAAGTAAAAATGACAACTCCTAAACAAAGAGTGAGTCTTTGTTGCTATGGATGACGTCATTACTCATGCACGAGCTTGACTGAAGTGACCACCTTGATTGGCTGATGATTGTAACGCGGGAATAAATCCAAACACCTCTCTTCCGATGATGAGTGACAGGTGACAGGTCTGAGAATGCGTGCGCTAGACAAGTAGTGCGAAGGACGGAAGATGATGAATAACTGAATGAAAAGGCCTAGCCTAAATGAATAGAGAGTAAAACAAACCTTCCTTCCTTCCCTCTCTCTCTTCATCTCACTCTAACTCTCTTTCTCTTCCTCTCCCTCTCCATCTCACTCTAACTCTTTCTCTCCCTCCCTCTCTCCATCTCACTCTAACTCACTTTCTCTCTCCCTCTCCATCTCCCTCTAACTCTCTTTCTCTCCCTCTCTCTCTCTTACTCTCTCTACCTCTCTTGGCTTAAAGTCTAAAGTCTTAAAAGCTATTTATTACATGCTCTCTCTCTCTCTCTGTCCATCCCTCTCTCTCACATTCTGTTGTAGCCTTGTGTGTTGTTGTTTCAATAACTGGTAATAAAAAGTTCTACACACCCTTTGTTTTACTACAGTATACTAGACATTTTACTTAAACAGAGTAGAAATGCACCGATATGGAATTTTAGGGCCGATAACGACAACCGATATTTATTGGTTTGTTGTGGCCGATACCGATACGATAACCGATAATATTACTCTTGAAAAAAAAATGTGAAAAGTGATTTGGGGAAAGCATTTAATAAGCATAATTTTATTGCAGTAATTTTACCTACCACCAAATGATGGACAGAACTCATAATAGTCCTCAATAGTACGGCAGTCAACAACATAACAGTAGCCTAGCCCAGTGTTTTTTTCAACCTTTTTTGTGCCACGGCACACTTTTGACACTTAAAATGTCCCACGGCACACTAACATCCTGTGTGAAGAAAAAAATAAACATACCATAGCCTAAAACTTCAAATAGTACACAGATGTGGCCTTATTATGGCTTCTATGCAAGACCTGCTCAATAAAACAAGCGCCCTCTGTTTCATTTGTAGGTGACTATATCTAATTTAATTGTTGTTATGAACTGGATATGTGATGATTCTGTGAATACTGGATATGGGCCCCCCGCTGTACAATGCCTGCCTACCTCAAATAGTGCAATCATACAATCAATGAGAGCATGTGGTTATAAATTCTTTGATGCAACAGTTGCTTTTCTGGACCAGTGAGTGACATTTGTGGACCAGTGAGTAATTTTCTGCGGCACACCCGATGATCTCTCACGGCACACTAGTGTGCCCCGGCACAGTGGTTGAAAAACACTGGCCTATACAGTATGTGTGGCTCCTTTAAGTGAACCTGACGTCAGTGAATTGCGAGTGAGTGGCTAGAGAGTATGAATCGTTTTCATTTAGGACTAAACACTCATAAACGGCTCAGCTGGGAATAAGCTACAGTATAGCGACCAAATCAGAGTTTGTGAGGGAAACTTAGGTTTAGTTTCAACTGCGGGTAACTGAATAAAGCTGCAACACCTCAGACTGTATCTTATGTCCGTCTATTCTGTTGCGCACAACCTGCTGCAGCAGAAATGAAAGGCGTTAGCCCCGAAGGTTTTAATAACTTATTATGATGACCTGTCTGAAACTGAAGCACGAATGGTTAGCATATTTCTAGGTAATAATACAAAACCCAAGCTAAAGTAATGCAAATATAATACTAAAACACAACTTAGAACTAGGCCTAAGTTGTGTTAGTGCAAAAACACCAGCACAAGACGGCTCTAGATTGGGCTGAGCTCCGCTCTGTTATGGTTAAATGGCGGATCATTCCACGAGAGGATTTTGAGATGCACAGATTCCCAAATAAACGCATATCCACAGATTTTGTTAGGGTGGTGAAATACATTCACACCGCTTACATTATATTGAGGAAAAAGTATAGCCAACCAAGCTCAAGTAGCTCAGTGTAGCAGGACGGACCTTACGTAGGCCTAAATTAGGACTTTTAAAAATATCGGCGCAAATTATCGGCCAGAATTCTGTTATCGGACTGATAATAATATTTTAATTTATACAACTTATCGGCTAATAATATATCAGCCACCAATATATCGTGCATCCCTAAAACAGAGCTGTCATGAAGCAGGTGGTTATTACATGCAGTGTGTCTGATACAGTAGTGTTAATTGTTGCTGTTACTTGGAGTTCAGTTTATGGATTTCTATGAGGTATTTGTCTGGGACTGAAAGCGCTTTCCTGAGGGCAACAGAGTAAACAGATGATGACTTTCAGTGCCTTCCCTGGAGAGGCCTCCCCTGGACAGCCAGTGATCCTCTGGGAGGTGTTGATAACCCTCTGGAGGGCCCATATCAAAAGTTTTGACCTTCCAACCTGAACATAAACAGTCAGTGAGTCATCTTTGTCGCTTCCCCATTATTGCTGTAGACTTTAAGCCTTCATAGCTTGTTTAAAGCCAAGACTGTTTCCACATTTCCTATGGGGTCATATTTTGGCAATGGAATATGTCTGGCATTAGACTGAAGAAATCACCATGTGTGGGGGCCTAGGTAGGCTAGATTTCTGCATAGCTCTGCATTTAGTGTGTGCACTTGTACAACTAGTGTTGTAGCCGCTTAGCCTACACAATCCTGGTGCAGTAGCTTAAAACAGAGCCTACAATTTATTTTAGGAGGAGAGGTGTAGGAATCGATGTAATTTGATTATCTTTGGAACTGAAATATCAACAACCTTCAAGTTGCAACCTCTTCAATCAGCATCAAAATATCAGTAGGCCTATCACATGATTCACTATTTTGTACGTAGGCCCAGAGGACTGTTAGGGGGCAGGCTATATATTATCATCAAGTAGGAGTATAGTAAATAATTTAGTCAACATTTTAACTCCATGTTAGTTTAAGTTATAAACAAAACATGTTATAAATGGAAAAAATCCATGGTTCTGCGTCACTGTTGGCAAAATGATCATGATGGCCTATATATTTCAGGCATATTTGGTTTATTCTTGTGTAGGTCTATAGGCTACATCTACTTTGCTCTGTTATAAATTAGTTTTCTTTAGGCCTTATAGGCTGTATTGTAAAATGCTATAATGTTTGATATATATATATATATATATCTCAATGTATCAATACTTCCCATAAAAGTCATCAGATGTCAGTGTTTCCCCTAGAAATTTTTCCAGCAGCGGTGCTATTACTTGGCGGGCAGGGCATTTTCAGCTTTCTTTTTACATTATAGGTTAAAATGATGATAGAAGAAAAATGAAATGGCACAACCCAGAAAAAGATTATTTACAATTTATTTAAATTTGTCTTAATGGCAAAAGCCACACCCAATCTGCGAAAGCACTTAATTTTTCTGGGCTTTTCAAAGAACATCTCTAAGGCTCTTTGGTAATTGAATTGAATTGAATTGTGGGGGGGAGTTAATTGTATCACAATTAACTCGAAAAAAAAAGACCTAGGCTACTTGATTGAAGTGCGACCGTTGGCTCTCACCGTCCAAGAGAACGCTGAAGTTATGAGAACACGCCTTTCTGATAAGAGAATGTAGGCTCCTATATGTCTAATGCCGTAAACGAGAAAAGGTCTGTTTGTGATAGCCTATTATAGCTAAGTGGACAGAATTTAGGCTATACGTATATGCCAACATATGCTCATATTTCCTTTAACTATCAGACAGTTTAAACAGGCCTAGACTGTGTTAAGCCTAGCTTTCCCATGCCAACATTACATATAGCCCCACGCTTAACGTTACAAGTCTAGGCTACAATTAACGTTAAGACCATACACCTTGTAGCACATTGGTTTACTCTTGCATTACTTACGTTTTAATAATTTGTCGTTGAATGTTGATGGAGGCTCATCTTTGGGAAATCAGCTCTCTGGATAAAATTGTCAGCCGGAGCAAGAGTTCTCAGAATTGACGACAAGGGGTAAATCCAATCAGCAGAAAGAACCGCATCACAACAGTAGGCTAAATCGCGAACAAACTTTTTTTCCCCCATGTTAAATTCATTTCGGTAATCATGAATTGGTTTCTTTTATTTGATGTAGGCTAGGAGAGGAGGATGCATGTTTCACATTAGTGTCAATGTGTCAAAGCAGGCTTTGAATCAGAGGAATTGCTCAAGCTTAACATATGGCATAGGCTACAAGTTTAATTCACGGCATACAAACAGCTTCGTGATGAAATATAACTAATATCATTTTTATTGTCACCAGGCCTATAAGTAGGCTATTTATTGTGTAACCTACAAGTGAACGATGACACCATAGGCTACACTGTGGCGGAGCAAGACCCCATCAGTCGGATAGCTAAACAATGTAACTGTGTTCAGAACGTAGGCTAGCCATATGGGCTGCAGACTTGTCTTTGGGTTTGTAATCACCTGACACATCATGCCGCATATATGTCCTGAATAATGAGAGGCTAAAGCGGATTTGATGCACTTAACTTACTCAAGACTTTCAGAAAACAATTTCGAGATGACGTTGGCGTTGTGCTTTTTTACAGTGTGTTAAGTGAATCTCGTGATATTATGTTGCAGCGGCGCTGAAAATCCAGCGGCGGCGCTGCGCCGCTGTTAAATACATTGTAGGGGAAACACTGACTTATATCAGTATCATTATTAACTTATATGTCAATATCATTATATTACCAGTCAGCCTGGAATCCTTCCAATTGTTCTGACTCACACACACAACCTATTGCACCAGTTCAATCACATCATGCAGGCTAATTTTTCTACCTGCCTATTTTTACCCAGCCAACATTTACTAGATCATTAATTGTAGTAACTGTAGACCTACTTTTGTAAAAGCATTTAATGATAAGAGGCCTACTGTCCTAATGTAATGTTAAGACAACTCTTCATTTATGGTAGCCTGGGTTTTCCCATGCTGCCTTACGCGCACAATTTTATTCACGCTGCTAGGCAACCTGGATTCCATGGAGCAAATCTTTGCCTCGGTTAGTGGACCGATCACAGAACGGAGGGAGGGCAGCAAGACGATGACGACACACCAAAGCCGTTATGAGCTACGTACAGACGCATTTGATAGACATTTGTAGCGCCCAATAAACGGCTCTGGGCATTCGTAAACCACGTTTGAAATACGAGAAAATGAATGCCTAGTTCCCAGACCCCATCTCAATGAGATGAGGTCTGACGTTAGCCAGACTACATTTATGGTTCATCAAGCTCACTACGCTTAACACTCGTCGCATCCAGGCTACTACAGGTAGCGATATGAATTCTGATGACATGGATGACCATCCAGGCTACTACAGGTAGCGATATGAATTCTGATGACATGTATGACCAGAAGGTGCCCGCACACTTTAGCAGCTCATATGCCAATAGTTTAATACAAAAAACAACGTTTCGGCTTATGGGCTTTCTCAAGTCTTAGTCCATAGGCCGAAATGTTTTTTATATTACAATACACCATACACCAAGGCTCTCTCTCTCTCTCTCTGATGACCTGGACTAGTCAATTAGCATTTTATGCTTGTCGTCACAGAATGATCATTATTGTGTATGTCTAGCAAAGATAATCAAACCTGTGATTGCATGGCAGTAGAGTATTATCAATCTGTCAAATTTTAAAGTGTGAATACCACGCTTGTCATTGAACGCTGTGGGCGTCACCCAACATGCGTAAAGCAGACGGAAACATAATACCGTCTGGTCACACCTACCTGCAGTCCATAACAAAAGCACGTTTTGACCTAGTGACCTTTCCTCCTGTGTCCTCGTCGCTCATTCATATTTTTACTTTATTGTTCTGGTTAACTTTCACTACACTTTAATATGAAACCAAGACACAAGACAGCACAAAACTATACCCTTAAATGAGTAAAAAAAAAAATCCACACAATCTACAGCAGCTGCCGTTTGGCTTGGACAAATTGTTCGTGGCCCCCAACTTTTACGTTTCTGCAAAGAGGAAGATAGGCCCTTGCTAGATATGGTAACTAACCACAAATAAATACCTCATACTGCTGACTCACATATCTGATGACTAAAAACAAATGCCTTGTGTAAAATGAGTTCATTACCTTAAATGTAGGATGTAGGCCTAGTCAAGTAGTGAATAGAGGAGTGCACTGAGAACTCAGCCCTGGGTAGTGCCACATGTGTGTGTGTGTGTGTGTGTGAGCGAGCCCTGGGTAGTGCCACATGTGTGTGTGTGTGTGTGTGTGTGTGTGTGAGCGAGCCCTGGGTAGTGCCACATGTGTGTGTGTGTGTGTGTGTGTGTGTGTGTGTGTGTGTGTGTGTGTGTGTGTGTGTATGTGTGTGTGTGTGTGTGTGTGTGTGTGTGTGAGCGAGCCCTGGGGAGTGCCACATGTGTATGTGTGTAAGCGAACCCTGGGTAGTGCCACATATGTGTGTGTGTGTGCGTGTGTTTGTGTGTGTGTGTGTGTGTGTGTGGCGAGCCCTGGGTAGTGCCACATGTGTGTGTGTGCGTGTGTTTGTGTGTGTGTGTATGTGTGTGTATGTGTGTGTGTGTGTGTGTGTGTGTGTGTGTGTGTCGAGCCCTGGGTAGTGCCACATATGTGTGTGTGTGTGTGTGTGTGAGCGAGCCCTGGGGAGTGCACTGAGAACACAGCCCTGGGTAGTGCCACATATGTGTGTGTGCGTGTGTGTGTGTGTGTGTGTGTGAGCGAGCCCTGGGGAGTGCCACATATGTGTGTGTGCGAGCGAGCCCTGGGGAGTGCCAGTGTTGAGGATGGTGGAGGAGGAGGAGAGATTTCCAAGTCTGACATACTGAGAAAGTTCTTTTACAGAGGTGAGAGTCCAGGCCAAGTGACAGCAGTTAGTTGACTAGCTTGTTGGAGTTGATGGTATTTAAAGCTGAACTGAAGTCAACAAAAGCATTTTGACATAGGTGTTGGGGTTATCCAGGTGAGTGAGGGTTAGGGTTAGGGTTAGTGCAAGTGAGATGGCGTCATCAGTGCATCTGTTGGCTCTGTAAGTTCAAGAAGTGCTAACCACTCTTGTTTTTGTGAATGAATAAATCTGTTGGAAGTGAGTCAGCCCTCATGTGATCTTCAAAGAAAGATTTTCTCAATGAAGAGATAGGGGAAGCAAAAGCAATTTGCAAAATATCAAGAAAAGAAAAGAAGGAAGTAAAGAAGTCAGTCAAATAGAGAAGATAAAATAGACATAGATAAGCATTAGTAGGTTAAAGAACCACTAAAAATGGTGTCACACCCCTTAGTTATTGTTAAAACTAAAGAAAGTGCCATAGAGCTTTACATGCAGACAAAAGGCAGGGATGGCAAACAGCCCTGGCTTGATGCGCTGTCTGCTGTGTTCTGAAGAGTAGGCTATCTTGCTGCCTCCCTCGTTTGTTGGGGTCTGTAGTTTCACTGCACTTTCTTTATTATTTGCTCTCAAACTCAAGTCCACACCGCAGTAAATCTTGCCATTTGATATTGAAAACCAGTCTGAATGTACATTCAGGGGCTTTAAGGGGCTCTGTGTGTAAAAGAAAAATATATGTGGGACATGTAATGAAGAAGTTAGATACTAGAAGCCTACAGTGTATGTGTTTTGACATGCTTCTACAGAATTTGAAGTAATCCCTTAACTGAACTCTTATCTCATCCATTGCTTTGTGGTTTGCGGTGGAAAGCACTGTTACACTGGCTTGACAGAGCTTGGGCCTGCTGCCCACATGCCGATATCATTTCAACTGACATCTCTCTTCTCTTCTATATACAGTATATCATAATTTTAATGATATTTATGTCAGATTAACCAGTTTTATCAACCAAATAATGTGTGTCCATTATGCTCTACTCATCGTGCTGTCTCTGGTCTTGGATGTTGAAAAGCACATTGAGTTGCACTTGCATGACATTCTTAGACTTTTTTGTTTTTCAATTTAGTAAGAGGAAGTGCAGAAAAACACTCAATAGTTCTCTCATAACAATAGTCGCCTCTTAAACAAATACACACATACCATCAAGAAAATATAATATTATGTAGGCAACTATGTGTTTATGCCATCCAAACATGTCACACATGTTATTGATCCAAAATGGTCACACAGCGTACACTGATGGTTTTGCATTCTTGGCAGTGCAGTAGCTGATTTCAAGGGTCAAAAAGGGTGTTCCCTGTTTCCATTCCGGGTTCAGTGCCAGGGAGTAGCAGCGTTGCATCATACCGGAAACAGACCTGGGGCAGCTGGGAAATAGTAATGACCAGAGAAATGGTCTTTGTAATGACTCTTGGTATTGTGAGGAGGAGTTGTCCCTGTGATTGTGGCCTTAATCCCCTACTATAGGCGACCCAAAGGCATTTGGTTCAGTACATAAATGTGATTCGTCTTCTAAATGCGTCATCACCGCACATTCTAAGTTGTTTGTTAGACTGCAAGAAAAAGGTCTGTATGACTCTACGAGTCACTCACATGATTGAAGTGGTTTCTGGACACCGTCAGTATCTGTCAAATTGAAAGCTACTTTGGTGTTGCCATTCTGTTGATCTCCAGGGCCTTTGTCAATAGCCTTGGCCAAAGCCAACGTTACCCTTAATCTACACCTGTCTGTTTCATATTTTAAATGAATAATTTATTATTAGAAAATAACAGGAAAACAGCTATACAAAAGTCAAAGAATCCCATTCCTCGGCAACAGAAATGGATAATGCACGGTGGTGAATTCCATGAAATACACCTAATTCCTTATCGAGTCCTATCCAGCAGTACTCTGAAGTATTTATATACTTTTCTCTTACTCTCATATGCTTTGAATTGTTGAAGTGGCAAAACTCTAATTTACTTCATTTTTAAATCCCTTCAATTGTATAAATATGTCATAAATAAAATATAAATACCATTTGATATCTGAAATAAATAAAAAAAAAAAACATTGGAACAATTGGAACAATGTTTTGGATTTAGAACAGTTGTACTGGCCCCTTAAAAAAATGTCATCTGTAGCAAGTACAACTTAAATGTTATTCTAATGCTGCAACTGTAACTCTGTAACTTAAATGTTCAAAACTAAAATGAGTCGCTGTAGATAAACGCGTCTGCTAGATGAATGAATGTAAATGTAGCGGTAGCCTGTGGGTGCAGATGTGCAGTGATTCCCCAACACCTGCAACATGCTACCCACAGACATTAGCACCATATGGGGTTTAGTATCCCACTAGCTAGCACCCCCGTACAATGTTACAGGTTGTGCGTCCAGTGTAGGCCACACAATGCAGGTTACATAAGCACCATAGTTTGACTCATGGGTTGGGGACGATGAACAGTCCTTTAGACGTTGACATCATCACTAGTGCTCATTTTACTTCCATAAAAATTGCTGGTGGCAGTACAGGCCTACAGTTCCAAATTCAGGGTGGAGGAATTCCCGAGGACCCCCATGAAGAATAATGACCTATATTAACTGGGGCTACCCGAACCATTTTAACATTTCTTTCCCCATAGTGCCTCTGTGCTGCAATGTAATTATATTTACAGTGAACTGGTTTGGGTGGTCAACAACTTGCTGGTCTCCTTTTTTTATCTATTTCTGATAAAAGATGAAGCATCTTTGGTCTTTGGCTCATTTAGGATGAAGGTCTGCGCCTCTATGAGGTGGTCATTGGACCCTTTGGTGGAGGAGCCTGGGCTATCATCCTGAGCATGGAGAGCATCTTCTGGCTTCCTGTAATTACAAAACCAGTGTGAAATAGAGTGGGATTAGTTCATTGAGCAAAAACAATTTCACAGCATTGATAACCGTAACAAAAAAAAAAGCACTCAAACCTCCCCTTGTAGATGCCAAATCCAAGAGCGATGAGGCCTATAGCCAAAATGCCAATGACAGCCACAGTAATGGATATTCCAACATGATGTCTACCAGGAGAGGGAGTGTTGTCCTTCAGAGTGTTGTGGTCTGGACAAAAAGATGTCAAAAAGGTGCTAACTACAGAGGTTTTGAGTTGGGTTACATCTGCTATTTAGTGTAGTAACACAAATCTCTTGTTATTGTTGGTTTTCTCTGGTGTGCTACAAGGCTACAATGTCTAGACGTTTAAAAGGCTGTTTTATCCTATAGATTATCCTATAGCATTTGTTTGATGTAATATTTGGACAGGACTCACTTGTCAGGAGAGAGTTGGTAGGATGAGCAGTAGAGTTAAGACCTAGAGCAAGAGTTAACACACAGTGAAGGTTAAATGGTCTCAACCTTCTCTCAGTTTAATGTACAGTAATGCTTTTATTTGGATCTTAACACAAGGGAAGAATTACAGATCCAAACATTAAAAGGTACAGTCATCGATTTCAAGCCCATAAATTTTTTTGTCACATTCAGCAATCATCTCCTCACGACCTGCTAGCTGCCTATTCTGTCAGTACGCTGTACAAGAAAACGGTCTCTGTAGGCAGCCCAGGCTCCGAAAACTGGAAACAAAGTGGGCACGGCCTGTCCCCCAAAACCCTGTGTGGAGGGAGGGGAGCTACCTCCCTCGTGTGTTCCGTTTGGTCATTGGTTAAAATATAATGTACACTGTTTTGAGAGAAAAAATGTCTGCTAATAAATGTAAATAAACATTCAAATGCAACTTCCTGCGCAATCGCTGACTGCGCCTTTAATAGAAGTATGTTACAGGTTTAGACATCAAACACAGAATACTTGGTGTTATTCATCCTTTCTACACAAGTGGTTATGGCAGAAATGGAGCAACTTTGCTAGTGCACACACACACACACACACACACACACACACACACACACACACACACACACACACACGTGTATGCAGACACATCATGTTTGCTCTTTCAAACTATATGATGGCACAAAAAGAACAGACAAGGAAAGCCATAATGATTTACTTACAAGAACAATGTATTTTAAGGGTGACCTAGAAAAAAATAAAGATGAAAATCACATCAGTTGTGTTGCTTAAGAGGTCATAACTGTTAGTTTAGTTAACAAAATATCTTAAGAGGTCATAACTGTTAGTTTAGTTAACAAAATATCTGTGGTACTTTACCGCTGTCTCTGGTCACTCCATGTCTAGCACAACTGATGCAGGGCAGGTGGCCAGGGTGAAGTTGGAAAGTGTAGCATCCAGGACTGCTTTACCACTCTCGTAAATAGCCCGGTTAATGCCCTTTGGGAAAACAGAAACAGACAAGAGCACTTCAGGTACAGAGTATCTGAATGTTGCATCTCAGCAGTCTACTCTAAACAGGCCTGACAAATAATCAGAAATGGTATTTGTTTCATTTGTAATTCTACAGAATAGAGGCATACCATTACAGGAACGTCAGATTTGTCATGCATGTGCAAAAAATAAAATCATTACCTCAATAACGAGCTGAAGTTCACAATGGGACTCCAAGATGGGTTTAGTGAGGTTAATGGGCAGATTGAACAGGAAGCTGTCTGCCAGCTGCTTGCCCTCACATGTGGAATGTTGAACAAGATCCGTGTAACCCATCACCACAGAAAGCATAAACACTAAAAGAGAACATTTTTAACAAATAGGCTATACATTTTTGGAGGGACAGAGGTCGATACACATTTTTGACCAAGCAACATCTCTCTCTCTCTCTCTTTCTGACGATCTTGTAGACTAAGCTAGAAAACACATTAAAACAGTTAGCAACATGCATGCTTATTAGGCTACCTAGACTAGTGTAGTCTGATATTATCGTCTGCCTAGCGAAGAGAAGCTAAGGGCCTGTCCACACGGAGACGCTTTTAGGTTAAACGCGAGAGGTTTTGCTTCGTCTTGGCGGCGTCCAAGCGAATCCTGTAGGCGCACTGCCCGAAACCGCACTTTTCTGAAACCTGGTCCCAGAGTGGAGAAATCTGAAACCGTAGCCCGTTTGAGTTAGTTTAGACAGCGCGAAACCGCGACATCCTGCTTGCGTATCGATGATGTCATCGCCACACCTCAGCTGCCCTGGACTTGCACTTATAGTATTGCCTAACAATACTAGTTTTCATACATGACATTACCCACGATTACACTCCGTTAAGATAAATATCACAACTGATGCTGCGCGCGCCGATAGCTTATGACTTGGTGGACTGAACACTGTTTTTCCCAGTGTTTTTATGCATTCTAGCTACTGTCAGTGACGCGAGAACTTAAGTTATTAGGAAAGTGCGGTGTAAGTTTAGGCTACATTAATTTGTGCGTAGTGCCAGTGCCATTCATTTATTTTACATGTCTTACAACATATATACATGCATTCACAGTCGAGTGAAATCAGATATAAGCATACAAAGACACTTAGAACTCACGTTAAGCCCGATGGTAGCACACTGAATGCGAATGCGATTTGATGCAGGCAAAAGTATTGACTGATACTAACGGAAGGTTTTATAGCAATATTATAAATGTGGCGACAGAATAGCCTAGAACTTGGGTAAGCCTTGCGTTTAGTAGCCTAATTGCGGTGATAGCCAAAACTAATGTGAATCACGGACTATCCTACAACCAAAGAAAGTAAAGGTGATTAGTAGGCCTACCTGCGTTAGCCAAATAAAGGACGGGACTGCACCCTTCACAAACCGTAAAATAAAGTTTATTAGTTTTACAGTTGGCTACAGTTGACAGTTCACCATCAGTCCACACAAACAATTCTGGTTTCCTTGCACTAGCCATTTCGCCGTAGCCTATTCTGTCTGTTTTTAAAGCGCAAGTTTTGCAAGTTTTGGTGAATTTCTGTAAAGACACAGTGCCACCTATAGGCCTGGGGTATGAAGTAACGTGTTGAGTCGTGTTGAGATGGATCCGTTTGGACGCAAATATTCTTGATACGGTTCCAGGGAAGACGGAGGAAAAAAAGATCGGTTTGGTACGTGTGGACTAGGCCTAACAGTAGCCTACCTGTGAATGCATAGTTGTAGAGTGAAGCGATCATCTTGTTTTGTTTGGTACTAGATGTGGAGTCATCTATCAGATTTCAAGGTGTGAATGCCTCGGTAATACTTCGAGATGGTGAAAGGAAAGCCCCAGTTGGTTAAAAACAATGTCCAGTACGTCTATCTATTAAGGTTCATTATTGTGCATTTATAATCCATGGGTCGTGATGTGTGATTACTGCCGATACGGTGGGATGCTCAACTGACCGTCTGACCAAAGCCCTCTGCAAGAGCCCGCTGTCAGACTTCAGAACGCAGAGCTACTCCGGTAGCAGCGTGTGTTTGTTTTACTGTGGTGTCAGCTTCATAGAACAACCTGGCATGTCAAAGGAGAAAAATAAGAAAGAAAGTAGCCTAGCTGTACCAAAGTACCGTAGCATCAACGTATTGTCTACGCCTAGAGAGAAGCAAATTGTACTCTACCCATGGCTGTGTTGCAGAGTCTTCTCGTCATCATGTGTCTTGGTAGGTGTCTTCTTGTCGTTCTTGACTTTCAAAGGCTTCTGTTCACTTTGTACCTAATGAAGTCTCTTATAGACTTGGTGGTGGTGGTGGGGGGGGGTATAGCATCAGTAGGGGTAACGCCACAAAATTGAGCCACTCAGAGAGCGCAGCGGGTATCACCTCACGTGTCAGGCTAAAAACTTTTGGAGGGGAGTCGTCACTGCAGCTAATGTGGGTCTGGCCTGGCCAGGCTACACTGCAGCTAATGTGGGTCTGGCTCGCCAGGCTACACTGCAGCTAATGTGGGTCTGGCTCGTCAGGCTACACAATGTGGGTCTGGCTCGTCAGGCTACACTGCAGCTAATGTGGGTCTGGCTCGCCAGGCTACACTGCAGCTAATGTGGGTCTGGCTCGCCAGGCTACACTGCAGCTAATGTGGGTCTGGCTCGCCAGGCTACACTGCAGCTAATGTGGGTCTGGCTCGCCAGGCTACACTGCAGCTAATGTGGGTCTGGCTCGTCAGGCTACACTGCAGCTAATGTGGGTCTGGCTCGTCAGGCTACACTGCAGCTAATGTGGGTCTGGCTCGTCAGGCTACACTGCAGCTAATGTGGGTCTGGCTCGTCAGGCTACACTGCAGCTAATGTGGGTCTGGCTCGCCAGGCTACACTGCAGCTAATGTGGGTCTGGCTCGTCAGGCTACACTGCAGCTAATGTGGGTCTGGCTCGTCAGGCTACACTGCAGCTAATGTGGGTCTGGCTCGTCAGGCTACACTGCAGCTAATGTGGGTCTGGCTCGTCAGGCTACACTGCAGCTAATGTGGGTCTGTTTCATCATGCTCCTTTTGTTTTTCATCCACCAGAGCTGATGAAGCAGGTGGTTACGCAGTGTGTCTGATACAGCAGTGTTAATTATTGCCATTGAGTTCAAATGAGGTAGAACTGTTTTGTTTTGTTTCTGTAGTATTGTTGTGGAAGCAGATCTGCTGAACTTATCAGAGGATGACCACCAGTGCATATGACAGAAGCAGTTACAGCTTATCATGACCACCTGTTAGGCTACACTGCAGCTAATGTGGGTCTGGCTCGCCAGGCTACACTGCAGCTAATGTGGGTCTGGCTCGTCAGGCTACACTGCAGCTAATGTGGGTCTGGCTCGTCAGGCTACACTGCAGCTAATGTGGGTCTGGCTCGTCAGGCTACACTGCAGCTAATGTGGGTCTGGCTCGCCAGGCTACACTGCAGCTAATGTGGGTCTGGCTCGCCAGGCTACACTGCAGCTAATGTGGGTCTGGCTCGCCAGGCTACACTGCAGCTAATGTGGGTCTGGCTCGTCAGGCTACACTGCAGCTAATGTGGGTCTGGCTCGTCAGGCTACACTGCAGCTAATGTGGGTCTGGCTCGTCAGGCTACACTGCAGCTAATGTGGGTCTGGCTCGTCAGGCTACACTGCAGCTAATGTGGGTCTGGCTGGTCAGGCTACACTGCAGCTAATGTGGGTCTGGCTCGTCAGGCTACACTGCAGCTAATGTGGGTCTGGCTCGTCAGGCTACACTGCAGCTAATGTGGGTCTGGCTCGTCAGGCTACACTGCAGCTAATGTGGGTCTGGCTCGTCAGGCTACACTGCAGCTAATGTGGGTCTGGCTCGTCAGGCTACACTGCAGCTAATGTGGGTCTGGCTCGTCAGGCTACACTGCAGCTAATGTGGGTCTGGCTCGCCAGGCTACACTGCAGCTAATGTGGGTCTGGCTCGCCAGGCTACACTGCAGCTAATGTGGGTCTGGCTCGTCAGGCTACACTGCAGCTAATGTGGGTCTGGCTCGTCAGGCTACACTGCAGCTAATGTGGGTCTGGCTCGTCAGGCTACACTGCAGCTAATGTGGGTCTGGCTCGTCAGGCTACACTGCAGCTAATGTGGGTCTGGCTCGCCAGGCTACACTGCAGCTAATGTGGGTCTGGCTCGTCAGGCTACACTGCAGCTAATGTGGGTCTGGCTCGTCAGGCTACACTGCAGCTAATGTGGGTCTGGCTCGTCAGGCTACACTGCAGCTAATGTTGGTCCCCGCCCCTGTTGTTTTTGCCATGGTTGCCATGGTTAACCTCTCACAACATACAAACACATGCACTGTTAGATAGCAAGAGAGGAAAACTCATATAAAGCTCCACCAGCTATGAGCTATCAGATTATCACCTGATAAATCACGTAAGTGGTCATATGTGACAGAACAGAATGGGGCAGGACAGCTTTTCAGCATTGTGCAAATGTGCAAATCCTCTGTAGTAAAGGAATGGACAGGGACAGAGTCAATAGACATGGTAGACTAGAATAAACATGGTAGGAAAAAATATTAGTCATGCTTAATAGTGATTTGTGAAGTACACTTCAATTTAGTCCACTTAGTGGTGGAAGGAAGCTCATACACACAACCTAGCACAACAGACACACCCTACTGTACGTGCAGAAGAGACCAAGTCCAAGAAGGCTGCCCACATGCCGATATTACTTCAACTCACATCTCTCTTCTCCTATTTCCAAATTACTCTTATATACAGTATATCCTAATTGTAATGATACTTATGTCAGATTAACCTGCTTTATCATCCAATTCATATCAACTAAATAATAAAACTACTAGGACTTTTCCCCATGTGTTGGGTTGTTTATGCTGTAGTGTTTGACTCTCAGTTGTCCTCTTTCTCTTATCAGTTTAACTGACTGATGTGCTGGGATCTGGCTGTGACTGTAGTGGCAGTCGTGACATGAGAAGTGTGTGTGTGAGAAAGATTACAGCATTATTGGCATTTCACATGACATGACAATGACATGTTGAAAAGAACACTGAGTTGCCTTAGTGTGAAATCTGATACAAGTAAAGCTGCCTTGCCTTACCATTGAGGAGAAATGCATGTACCTTGTTGTTTATGCGTAAAGTGAGAGTGAGCAGGGGAAAGTGCACTTGCATGACGTTCTTAGACTGTTTTGTTTTTCAATGAAGTAAGAGGAAGTGCAAAAAATATTTGCCTCTTAAACAAATACGCACATACCATCAAGAAAACATACTGTCTCAAACCATTATGCAGGCAACTATGTATGTGGTAATGCCATTGAAACAAGTCACAAATGTTATTGATCCAAAATAGTTAGTGTATACTTGTGGTTTTGAAATAGCTGCAATAGCCGATTTCAAGTGTCAAAAAGGATGTTTCCTGTTTCCATTGTTCTGTAATTTACTACTACCGAGGCAACACATATCACATGAATACTATCATGAATATCTGTTTGACCCCAATATGAACTAGCAGTCATTGAATCATCTCACGAAATGATTTACCGAGGAAATGCCACCTACCCCATATTATAGCCTATGATTCAGCACACAGTTTATGTTATTGTCAGCATTTCAAGCCAAATCGTTCAAGCCAGATTTGCCTTTGTTGGCATATTCTCACAATGGAAGACATGCTGAGACTGCAGTGATGGGTTATAGAGGGTGGTGTTCAGTGGATGAAGGCAATGGCATATTATATATTAAGCTTCAGATAGTTTGGAGCGTTGTAGGGTCAATATCCCTGACCTACTGTATGAGGCAAACTAAGCACATAGGAGCGTTGTAGGGTCAATATCCCTGACCTATGAGGCAAACTTAGCAGTGTGATATCTGCAGGCCACTCAAGCAACAGTAAACAAGCGATCCTAGTAAAGCTCATGTAAACAATGTAAACAAGTGATCCTAGTAAAGCTCATGTAAACAATGTAAACAAGCGATCCTAGTAAAGCTCATGTGAACAATATAACAAACAATCCTAGTAAAGCTCATGTGAATTGTGAAATCTTTGTCAGGTTGGCAGAATGTGTCATTTTGTCCTCTGTTTTCTTGCTTTTCAACTTAAACAAGTGTTTACAAAGGCACTGGGCTCAGTACAAATGTAAATCGTGTCTCAGAGGCCAGTATGAGACACACACACACACACACACACATTAATTTCTTCTCTGCATTTACTGGTAAACCTTCCATGGTTAATAAACACACACACACACCTTAATTTCTTCTCTGCACACACACACACACACTTGGTCTGTCAATAGACATGAAACATGCACTAGTATTCCATCTGCCCTATCTGTCTGTGATTTGCTCTCAAACTCTGTACTCAACCCAAACTGTAGTCAATCTTGCCAGACTGGAGTTCACAGATCCCTCTGTGACTGTCTCCACAAGAACAGTAGATATGGATATGGCAGCATTTAAGTATTGCCATTTGATATTAAAACCAGTCTGAATGTACATTCGGGGGCTTAAAGGGGAATGGAAGCTCTGTGTGTAAAAGAGGGGAAAAGCAGGTGGGACATGTAATGTGGAAGTTAGATGTAGAATACTAAACAGTGATCTGTTATCTAACAGAAGTGTTTGCATTGTGGTCTGTGGTGGAAAGCACTGGTATACTGGTTTGTTTACTGGAGCTGAAGAGCTTGAGCCTACTGCCCACATGGCAGTGTTACTCCAGCTGACATGACACCATTACTTTGAGGTTATGTCTTCTTTAGACCTTTGAAGCCTGCTTTATCATCCGTATCGACCAAATGGTAAAGTTAGAACTTACTTTCATCTCGTGTGGGGTTGTTGTTTTAATTTTGTGTTGTTTGACTCATTTGTTCTTTGTTTCATCAGCCTGATTTGCAGAGATCTGCCTGTGAGGTAGAATCAGTCTGGCTGTGACTGTAGAATATAGAGACAATCATTGCAAAATGTATAGTGGCTGAGAAAGATGACAGCATTAATGGCATTTTATATTTTATACCAGTCCGAATTAGCTTGGAAAATCCAGACCCTGATAATCTAGAAAGATTAAGGGTCTGGCAAAGAACAATGTAATGGCCCAACTCGAGGGACGGCAACAAGTATGCATTTAAAAATCTCATGGCACACAATTGGATAACACTAGACCAATGTGTACTGTCCTCCAACGTTGCAGCGCTGTCTCCATCAGTTTAGCTGGTTCCCCGGAATGTTGGGGTAAAAGTAACGTGCATCATTGCTTTTTGCCAGAGTGTCTCACAGAGACTCGCGAGAACTCCGGATTTCCAGGGTAAGTGCGAAAGCCTCCATTGTGGGGGTGGTCTGGTCTCCAAGGTCTTTTAAACTAATAACACATATCATCAAGAAAGCATACTATCACAAAACATGGCTCTTATACAGAATATGAAACATATAGTTACTTTATGTAGAAACATATAGTACTTTATGTAGGCAACAATGTCTTAATGCCATCCAAACACATGTCGCACATTTGAAATAATAAATGACTAGCTAAATTCCAACCAGACACGATTCTGACTTCTGGCCATGATGAGGCCGCTGTCAATCCAAGAGTGTGACGTATACTTCTGTGTGGTTGGCCTCAGCAGGTTCCGAATTCTTGGCAGTGCAGTAGCGACTTCAAGTCTCTCCGCACCCGAACCCGCAGGTTCAGAGGAAGCTTCTTTCCTGCGGCTGTCACCCTACTGAACTCTAGCTCTGCATCCCGGAGACACCAAAACCAACTAACCCCCCATAGTCATATGTCGTTGTCTTTGTACAACGACATATGTACTCTGCACAATGACAATAAAGTTTAATCTAAATCCAAGGGGAATTCCCTGTCACATTGGAAACAGGCCGGGGGCCAAATAGTAATGACTTTGCCTGGGGCAGAGGCGTCTCTGGGTTGGTAGAATGAGGAGGTGTTGTCCCTGTGATTGTGGCCTGAGTCCAATAGCTTGTCCTCTTGTTTGTACCACCACAAATATGTTTCACTTCACTTCTTGCAATTCATTGTCCTAGGAGTTAGACGGTGTGATGTGGTCATTTAAGCAAGTCGATTTCTACAGCCTGGAATCCTTCAGTATGGCTGTCCATGTGGGCATTCATACGTCCATGTGGTTATACATTTCAAAAAGGAACATGTAAGAAAACATTCTTGAAAATGTCCAGTGACGTTTCATAAGAATTTATTCTGTCAAGCTGCCTGTTGGAGATGGAGTGCAGGAAAAACCCACTGATCTGATTGAGTGACAAGCCCCAGATTGCCAGATAGTAGTTTGTAGGGTGCAATAACATAATCTGACAATAACATAATCGTTTCTGTCTGAGGTGCCACTGTGTGTGGTTGTAGAATCCTATTCTGGATCTGCTTATCTTACCACAAGTGTGGCATGTGAAGACAGAGTCAGAAGATTGTGGACACACACACGCACACACACACACTCTCTCTCACACACACACACACACACAGAGACACTAATACAGAGTTTGAAAAAACATCCACACAGTGAACTTCCATCATAGAAGCCATGTTGTTTTGTGGTTTGTGGTGTTAAGCACTGTTACGTCACATATGATCACATACTGTTTCAATCCTTACTGAACTGTAATATTGAAATAAAATACATAACTAAATGACAATGACACTAAAGGCTACACTTGTTGTTGTCATGTTGTTGTATATTTATTCGTTGTACCACAAACCAAATCAAGTAGATGACCATCCACAACAACCTAACCTGTGCATAGGGCCTAAAACATTTTCTGTGCTGGAGTCAGAAAGAGATACACAAACTTAACTGTGTTGTCATTGTGAAAATAAACTTTTACATCTAGTAGTTCAATTGCTACAGTTCTCATATCCATATTTCATTCATATCAGCTCCAAATTGGCAAGTTAAGTAGAAAGTAGTCACTTTTGCCCCAGTAGTCCTATTTCAATAATCATTTTATCCTTAATGGTACTCCTGACAATACTCTGAAAATGTCTTAATCACTAATTTTGCTCATCAGTTGTGCTGTCATACACATCCCATAATATAGCCACAATAAACAGTAATGAAGAGAAAAGTAAACATTATGAACAGGAAAGACACATTTACCCATAATCCCTAAATGCTGTAGTTAGGACTATAACTTTAACTATACATTTTAAGTTGAACTAACTTAAGAAAACACATATTGGTCAAAACCTTTTTTACAGAGTGCACATAACATCACATTCTATTTTGTATCAACTATCACTACCTTAACACAGATTTCTACTGTAAGTTGTTTGAGCAAAAGAATAGAAGTTAAGATAACACCAAAGACAAGGCATTTTTTACAGTGGACCGCATCCTTTGCTGTTTGAAGAAGCACATGATCTGTGTTGCACAATACCATTACATCACTTTATCACACCACAACACACTAGCCAATACAGTATAGTACATCTGAACCGGTCCATGCCTGAATTTATTCAACACATTCACTTCCCTACACGTGGTGACAACACACTGGATCACTGCTACACACAGTTCAAGAACAGTTACAAAGCTTAAGTCTCTACCAGCTTTGAAAATCAGATCATGCCGCTGTTTTCCTACTGCCTATGTACAAACAGAGAAGTCGGACGGACCCCCAGTGACGCTAAGGAGGTCAAGCTGGACTGACCAATCGGAAGCCAGGCTACAGGCAACGTTGACTGGGAGATGTTCAAGCTTAACGCTGACATCAATGAGGAGATGTTCATTGAGTTACATCAATATGCTAACTGATTCCATCATCCCAACTGTAAAGATCCAAGCTTCCCTAACCAGAAACCATGGGTGGATAGAGAAGTGAGAACGGCATTAAAGACACGCACCATGACTTATAATGCTGGGCTTATTTCAGGGATATGACGGATTACAAAGCAGCATCTTATAGTTTACGAGTGCAATTAAAGATGCTAAGCGGCGCTATAGAGACAGAGTTGAAGCTGATTTCTTGGAGGGTGATCCAGCACGAGTGTGGAAAGGACTCGAACCATCACTGGCTTTGAAAGAAAGTCCCCTCCTATGATGAATGTGAGTAAAGCCCTCCCTGATGAACTTAATGCTTTTATGCTCGCTTTGACATGAAAACACAGACTATATTGGACTAGCTGCAGCATGTGAAGCAAATGAGGATGCACCTTTCTGTGTCTCTGAGGTCGATGTGAGCAATGCCTTTAGGAGGGTAAATTGTAGAAAAGCTACTGGACCGATGGAATTTCTAACAGGGTTTTGAAATCCTGCGCTGCTCAGTTAGCTCCTGTGTTCACTTATATCTTTAACACATCATTGGCTCAAGAGACAGTTCCTACTTGCTTCAAGCAGTCTGTTATTGTTCCAGTACCGAAAAACAAAAGTCCATCATGTCTGAATGACTACCGCCCAGTAGCCCTGACGCCTACAGTGATGAAGTGTTTTGAGAAGCTTGTGAAAAACATTATCTGCTCATCCCTCCCTGCCTCCTTCGACCCTCCAATTTGCTTACAGAGCCAACAGGTCTACAGAGGATGCCATCTCAAACCTCATGCACACCACCTTAACTCACCTGGAGGAGGGGAATGGGAATTATGTGAGGATGCTGTTCATTGACTTTAGTTCAGCATTCAACACGATAGTACCTCTCACCTTGGTCACAAAGATGAAGGCCTTAGGACTGAACACCACCCTGTGTCACTGGATATTTGACTTCCCTCACCAACCGCTCACAAGTGGTTAGAGTGGGGGTCTGACATCTGACTCATTAACCATCAGCACTGGTGCTCCCCAAGGCTGTGTTTTGAGTCCACTGCTGTACAACATCTACACACATGACTGCAAAGCCAACAGTAGTCATACCTCCATCATCAAGTTTGCAGATGACACAGTGATCTTGGGCCTGATTAGTAACAACAATGAACAGTTCTACTTGGATCAGGTTGATGAGGTGGCACAGTGGTGTCAAT
The DNA here is from genome assembly GCF_017589495.1 of Alosa alosa. Taxonomy (NCBI): domain Eukaryota; kingdom Metazoa; phylum Chordata; class Actinopteri; order Clupeiformes; family Clupeidae; genus Alosa; species Alosa alosa. Next base: position 2,100,720 of record NC_063201.1, read on the forward strand.
CTAACAGCTTGACACTGAATATCAATAAAACCAAGGAAATGGTAGTGGATTACAGAAGGCAGCAGCAGAACTACAGTTACACCCCCACTAATGATCAGCGGGCAACCTGTAGAGAGAGTCACAAGTTTTAAATACCTTGGTGTCCACATTACTGAAGACTTAACATGGACTGTTAACACTCAATATGTTCTGAAGAAGTCCAGACAACCACTCTACTTCCTTCGGCCAGCTAAGGAAATTCAAAGTTTCTACATCCATCATGAAGGCCTTCTACACTTCAGCGGTTGAGAGTGTTCTAACTGGTAGCATCATCACCTGGTATGGGAACTCCACAGTTAGAGATTGTAGTACTCTGCAGAGAGTAGTGCCAGCTGAACGCACTATAAGAACTCAACTCCCTGCTCTACAAGATATCTATTCCAGAAGAGTACTCCTAAGAGCCCAAAAGATTCTGAAGGACTCTTCTCATCCTAACAATGGATTATTCCTACCGCTGAAATCAAGAAGACGCCTATGTAGTCACAAAGCCAGAACTGAGAGACTCAGGAGAAGTTTTTATCCCCAGGCCATCCTAACTCTGAACTCACACTATACTGACTTTGCACACATTCACTCCTCAGCACTCTCAAACATTTCCCAACTCTGAACTCACACTATACTGACTTTGCACTCATTCACTCCTCAGCACTCATGCCCCCCCCCCCCCCACACACACACACACCCACACACACCTACAAGACTTTTAGCACTTTTACATCCCTCTCCCTATGCTACAGACCTTTTATTTATTTTCTTATTTCATCACGCCGTCACACACACACACACACACACACACACACACACATATCTGACTTTCTCCAACTTTTGCACACTTTTTTATTTATTATTTTGATTTCTCCTCCATCTACCCATGTCCTTGATTGCCTAGCCTTTCTGCCCCCCTCCCCCCCACCCCACCCCATCCCCCCATCCCCAACACACACACTTACATCATCACTGTCATCACTTCACATACATACAGCACTCCTCTACATACTTGCTGCACACTGCCCCCACATACACAGCACATTGTCTTCAGGATCTTCTCCAACACACATCCTCTACATACTTACAGCACACTGCCCCCACCTACCCACACACACACACACTACACACATACACACACAGTCACTGCTCCACTCCCCCACACACACATCTTCACTGTCATCACTCCACATACATTACATACAGTACTCTGCTTGCAATAGTAAGTCCCTGACCCCCAACACACACACTTACATCATCACTGTCATCACTTCACATACATACAGCACACTGCTTGCTACAGTAAGCCTCCTCTACATACTTGCTGCACACTGCCCCCCCACATACACAGCACATTGTCTTCAGGATCTTCTCCAACACACATCCTCTACATACTTACAGCACACTGCCCCCACCTACCCACCTACACACTACACACACACACACACACAGCACACTATCCCATCTCCCCTGTCATCCCCCAACACACACACCAAGACCCCTGGCAGTTGGGTTAGCCCCTTGAGCCGTGGATCTGCCCAAGGTTTCTTCCTTGGTAAGGGGAGTTTTTCCTGCCCCTGTTGCTCTTGGGTGCTCCTTGTTGGTGCCCCCACCCAATCCCAATCCTCCCCCACCTTTTATGCAGCCCTTGCCACTTAATCTACTAAACCCCTCTTCTACTGCACCCCCATTAATGCACAAATAGGCTGACACCAGACATAATTTCACTGCATTTCTTACTTCCAGTAACTATATGCATGTGACAATAAACTTCCTTGTATCCTTGTATCCTTGTATCCAATCAGGTTGTTGATATTTTAGCTAAACAGTCTGATGCCCCCTTTCCTTCCATGCTCCTAAAGCACAGTGTTGATTTGCTAGAATAATGACTTGGTTTGGTTTTATTAACTGAGCCATACTGTGTGAATGCCGTTTCTTTGTGAGCTCACTCACACATAACAGGAGAATTTAGTTACATTTGTCTTCATGTGTTGGACTGCACCTTTTGGAGTTCCTCAAAGTGTTGTCCTACTTTGTTTACACTCTTCCCATGCAGAGTATGAACTCACTGCACTGCAAAAATAAATACCCATATCACAAAGATACATTACAAACATGTATTAATTAATTATAAATGTACAAAAATATAAATACAATAAATATAAACAAATAAATATGAATGAGAGAAGCCTTCACAGTTACGGCTCACCGAAGAAATTACGAGACTTTATAAAAGAAGAGGCATGGTACTTAAAAACTCCTCCAGTATAGCCTATTTAGCTGTATGCCTGTTATGTAAGGAATAATGGACGACACGGCATTCGGGTATCAGAAGATAATGCATGTTTGAGGTGGTAATGTGGCCACAACGCACAAGCAGATATGATTTAGTGGTGTTTTAACCTCCTCTGTAGTGGTCAGTGTGATTATCACTATAACAGTGCTCAGCTACTCTTATAGCTTCCGGACACCCTCCCTCGCCACTTCAGTTTAAACCCACAACTTTCCTCTCATAAATCATGTAGGCCAGACTAGCCTGCAGAGATCTGGCTGTGGCTGTTTTTTGAAAACAGTCATGTTAAAGAGTGTTGTGAATCTACATGAGAATGGTGTCTTAAGGGGGAGTGCTAGTCTTGAAGCTGGAGATTGAAGGTTTTTGGCTCCAGATGGGGACATTGTTTTTGTAACAATACAGAGGCTAATACAAAGTTTGAAGAAACACCTACACAGTGAGCTTTCATCATATGTTTTGTTTTGTGCTCTGTGGTGTTAAGCACATTGGGATATCTGTCAGAGTTAATGAGTGAGAGTGTAGTATAAGTATATATACTCTTTTGATCCTGTGAGGGAAATGGGGTCTCTGCATTTATCCTAATCAGTGAATTAGTGAAACACACTCAGCACACAGTGAACACACAGTGAGATGAAGCACACACTAATCCCGGCGCAGTGAGCTGCCTGCAACAACAGCGGCGCTCGGTGAGCAGTGAGGGGTTAGGTGCCCGAGGGCACTTCAGCCGTGCCTACTGGTCGGGGTTCGAACCGGCAACCCTCCGGTTACAAGTCCGAAGCGCTAACCAGTAGGCCACGGCTGAGAGGAGAGCCTTCCCTCATGACGTCACATGTACTCACTGTGTGTTCACTGCTCCTGTGTGTGGGTGTGTGTTGTCCTGACAATGACAGCGCGTAACTCATCATGTTTTCTCCCTCTCTTAACAGGCATGTTGTCATGACAATGACAGCGCGTAACTCATCATGTTTTCTCCCTCTCTTAACAGTGACTCTCGTGGTGGACACGCAGTGGCAGATTTATCTCCATCTCCCTGAAGATACAGACGCACATCGCTGGCCTACAGAACTATCAACTCTCCACCTCCCTGAAGATACAGACGCACATCGCTGGCCTACAGAACTATCAACTCTCCACCTCCCTGAAGATACAGACGCACATCGCTGGCCTACAGTCAGTTCCATTTCTGTACTGATTCATGCAGTATTACCATGTGCTCCACGTCCTCCAAGCTCCACCGCCCACATGCACTTCTCTTTGGACTTTCTGTCTTGTAGTACTTGTCACTTATTAACTTGAATAAAAGCTGAGGAATAGAACACGTTTTCAATGGCTTCTCATTAACCCATCGATGTTAAGAGGAAATCTCTTAAATGTTTATAATAATGATAATAACAATCATAATGTTTATGTAGGCCAACTCAAAACCACAATATCACAATCTCACTTAGTGTGCAATAAGATCCAATAATGTTCAGTGGAAGCTGAATTACACAAGCACATTTTCTTGAGGTCAATTTGTAGGCTAATACTTTGAATAAACAGCTTTTAGAACATTTGTGATAAATAATGGCATGATGACTTAATGATCTCACTTCAACACTTAATCTATGCATCTTCACAGCCATAAACACTTGTTTGTTTGTTTGTTCTTTCCTCTACATGCATCTATGCATTTTCACAGCCATAAACACTTGTTTGTTTGTTTGTTCTTTCCTTCACTTTGCTTGTTCTTCTCAGCCATCCAACCTTACAGACTCATGGGCCATCCAACCTTACAGACTCTGTCCTTGATCCTGGTGTAAGGTTGTTAATATTTTAGCTGAACAAATACCCCTAAATATGAGTCATGGGGTGACTTTCATACAGTGTTATCTTTAGACAATTCTTGCTATCTCCCATCATGTGTGTGTGTGTGTGTGTGCCTGCAATCTGTATGTGTGTGTGTGTGTGTGTTGTTACGTGGTGGCACAGGCCAATGCTCTAAATATCTAGGAGTTGTTTAAAACTAAAAGCATTCCGCTACTTGCAACATGAAAGAAATAAACACAGAAAGGCCTAACAGTTACCCTACACGCTAGCCCTACGTGTGGCGCACAAACTTGGAAGTAGATCCTAACTGTAACGGTATGAAAATTTAACCTCACGGTTATAGTGACCAAAATGATCACGGTTTTCGGTATTATCACGGTATTTCTAAAAGTGTGTTCAATATGTTCAGAAAGCACTGATAGGCCTACACAAGCTGAAATAGTTTCAAAAAGTGTCCCGTTCACTTTTTTCTTCATGTTTAATTGGCTATGTGCTTATAGCTTAACTTACCCTACCATGACTTGGAGTTTGCTATTTCTATTATTTGGATGCAATGAGTGAGACCAAAGTAAGCGTTCAAAATAAAACTTTAGGCTACTGTATTCTCCTGATAACGTGAGTGGAATGGATTTAATGTGGACGCGAACATAAAAAGACGCAGAGTGGCTACATGATACAGTGCACATAAGTTAGAAAAAGTTCCGCCTTTTAAAATCAGGTGTAGCCTAATCTGAATCGTAGTTAAAACCATCAATTAGACAACAGAATCAGTAGAGTACCAGTTTTGTTCCATTGTACCAGACCTACTGTGTGTCAAAAGCAGGCTTGGATGTAGCTGGGAAGCATTAAACACACGGTTTCCACACCGCGGTAATCAACAGTGATAATCATGATGTTTGAAATGAAAACGGTAATTATTATAGTCAACATTTTTATCGCGGTTTACCATTATACCGGTAATCGTTACATCCCTAGTGGCAAAACAAGACAGGAAATGACCATAAGGTGGCAAAACAAGATGGTCACTGGTCTTGTGTGTGCTTTCTAGTCATGTTCCCTAAATGCTTCTGATACCAGTTCTGCTTACTCTACTTTTTTCCTTTCAAAAGCAGGCAATGCACTCACATTCAGCATATCCACCCCCATGTCTTGTCTCAAAGCAGTCACAACAATAATACACATTGGAAATGTCACAGTCCGGCCCAGATTCCCCACTTAGTCTGTGATCTGTCAGGCCTCTGCTGTTCCTGGACTCCATTCACTTCCCCAGTCTGTGATCTGTCTGTGCCTCTGCTGTCCCTGGACTCCATTCCAGGTTTTCCCTCTGTCCTGGCTCATGGTTGACTGACAGGGGAGCTGCCCAATCATCAGCGCTTGCACTGTCACACCTGTTGCCACTCTCCTCGTCAGCCATAGCATTTGAGCAGTGCCAGGAGAAACACTCTTTGCCAGATTGTCACGTTTTTCGCAGTGGATTCTCGCTTATGCTCATGCTCTTTTGGAGTTTGACTGAAACCTGCCTGTACCTCTGCCGTTTTTTGGATTTTTTGAGTTTGCACTGTTTTGTCAAGTCACTCTGCCTGGCTGCCGATTCCTGTGTTCTGTCATTAAAACCCACTAAATATACTCTCTGCTTCCCGAGTCTGCTTTTGGTTCCACAGCAACTCACCTGGCCTCACCGGCCCTGACAGTACAATCTGGCCAACATGGAACCAGCAGAGATGGAACAGCTGAGAGTCGCTGTGGAGAAGCAAGGAGCTATGCTGGGCACTCACCAACGGGAGCTAGTCCAGTTGAATCAAAACCTTTTAACATTTCTTGATAAATTCAACACACTTTCTGGTCAAGTGCAGCAGCTACTGGTTACCCCTCCTCAGCCACCTGTATCACCTAGCCCTGCACCTCCAGCTCCAGCTCCGTCTCCGTCACCCTTTAGAGAGCCTAGGCTTCCTGCTGCCCAGCCATATGATGGAGATCCAGGTACCTGTCGGTCTTTCTTGTCTCAATGTTCTCTGTCCTTGGAACTGCAGTCTCTAGCTTTTCCCACAGAACGCTCCCGTGTAGCCTACATCATCACACTCATCACTGGGAGGGCCCGAGAGTGGGGGACAGCCCTATGGGATGCTAATGCTCCATGTTGCTCCAGCTACAAGGACTTTACTGATGAGATGAGGAGAGTTTTTGACCGCTCTTTTTCTGGCAGAGAAGCAGCGAGAGAGATCATGGGACTCCGACAAGGCTCACGGTCAGTGTATGATTATGCCATAGAGTTCCGCACGTTGCCAACAAGAGAAAGCAAGGTCAAAGCAAAGGTTTCCAAAAGGGTTGAGTCCAATTCACAAGTCCAAAAAACAGGCTTAGGTCAAAAAACAGTAATCCAAAAGAGCATGAGCATAAGTGATGAGGCATGACAGATCACAGACCAAGTGGGGATTCTGGGCCGGACTGTGACAGGAAATTGAAGTTGCCCTCCAACATCACAAGCATTTTTTTAATCCTGTGTATTACTCTATTTGCCTGTATTGTTTGATTGTGTATGTTCACTTATCTTCCCCTCTCACACAAAATAAATTCTACCGTCATTAACCAGCAAAGAGTGAAACTCAGGCTGCTTATTCTCAATGCAAACATGCCAGTGATTTTAAAACCTGATTATATCTACTGTATAGTGTAACAACCCTGGGTCACAACCCCATAACTCATCCTCTTCAACATGAGTCGCTGGGTTAATTGTGTACAACACACATGCACACACACATATGGCTGGGAATTTTGAGATGAATTATGCTCTCACACAGCATAAGGGGCAAAGAGGCAATATGAAGCTGACTGGCGCAAAACAAATGCACCAAAATCTGTGTGTGTGATAATTTTAGAATCAGGTCAATATGTTCTCTTGTGGTGAAAGCTATGCAACTAGCAGGAAGTATGAATGAGTTGTTTTGGTTTTCTCAATGAAGTGATGGGAAGTACCCAAAAACCTTAGGCACTGATCAGTCTTGGCAGTATAGCAAACAGCATCAGACAGAAGCCATCAACTGCTCTGACTAATCAAAACACACATTGGTCAAGCAGTGTGGCAGAGGACAGATGTTTAGATGATATTCGAATCCTGAGGGGTATTTCACAAAACCTAGATAAGGGATTAAGCTGGGATTTTTAGGTTATCCTGGATGAACTTAGCCTTGACTTGGTTTCACAAAAGAGATGGCACATAAGTTACCATGGGGATTTATTCTCTGCACCTAGCCTGGTCCCGACCAGGCTAACGGCCAAGCTAAGTTAATTCTAATGGTAATTATGTTGTCTTATTGGTTCAGCTAGCTGTCATTCACATCAGACCTCCGTGCTCATTTTTAAGGAGCTTTATTCCATTTATAAACTATTTGCTTAATGTATTTGCTCGCAAAACAAAACAGATTGTCTGCCTACTACCATATAGTTATTATTTTAATTGTGATAACCTTATAATTATTAACATAGGCCTAGGTACTTTATTGTTTGCTTATTTTGATAGACGTTTGATGAATAGCCTGCTGTAGTTGATTGGAAGTGGAGGGGCAAGTTCTCGGAGGTATTTTCAACTATAATATTAAGGTATATCATACTATGTGCATCTTTGCAGAGGCAAGCGCTTTCTTAATGACGTTGCGTGCCAAGACAAGAAAGCACTCACACGTGGGTGCATACGTAAATTTGCATTCAGTTGGTCTACCACGCCTACTCACGCTGTTTTACAGAAATAGCCATGATTCCCCATTCCAAAAAGGACAACTTTACTTCATTGTTAGTCTATATCAAAAGCGGTTGTTCACTTTGTGTGAATGACGCTATTTTCCGCGTCTTTTTTATTCCAACCGTGGGCATTTTGGAGCAGAAACGAGAACGCGCACACATCCTGAATAACTTACACCTGGCTTGACATAGTTGCTCCTACTCATCTTGGCGTTAGTGAAACGAGTTTAGCTAGGATGACCAGACAACGCTATGTCAAACCTCGCTTTATCACTTATCTTGGATGTCTTAATTCTGCCTTTGTGAAATACCCCTCTGGTCTCCTATTGTTTGTTGAAACATTCGTTTGCCTGTGTAGTGGGAAGTGGAGGTGGGTCATCCCTCACGTGACCTGAGATGACGTGCAAAACAAGTTTTTGATACCAGATAGTTTCTTGATTGTTTTGAAAAATGAATCAAAGAATCTTGGAATATTCTCTCTCAATAGTTGTTGGTATTTTAGAAAAAATGTCCCAAATCATCCCAATCCGTGAATTAACAAACATGTACAAAAATATAAACATAATATACATAATAAGACCGTCAACTATTGTCAACAGGTAAATCTACTGATTCGGTCATTGAGACTCTGAATACAGTAGGCCTACAACAAACTTTATGTCTTTCTGAAGTTTATTTTTGTATTCCGGGGTACAGTAGCCTAATTGCCTAATGTCTTGACAATAGTTTTTCTTGCCTAAACTCATCGTGTGGGAAATCACATTATCTGTCAATATTGGGCTTTGAAAATAAGGGATATTTGCTAACATTTATAGAGAAACCGAGGGGAAGTTAAATTTAAAGTTAAAAAAATTCGGGGCTTGAGCCCCCGAAGCCACCCCTTCGCTCCGCCAATGATTTGCCCCCTTTTTTGAGATATGACTTTTCACATCACTTTAAGGCACCATCGCAAAACAGCCCACTGCTGCCAGAAAAAAAGTGCTCTTGGTTGTTGCCTAATTCTTTTTATAGAAAGGAGTGATGTCTTCAGTGGGATGATTCCGGTCTGTGGTGCCTGATGCACGTAAACACATTGCGCCAGTCAGGGAAAGTTTTCAGATTCAGAAAGATTTTCAATGATTTTCATGCAGGCGGTGTGAAAATGTGTGTGTGTGTGTAAAACTTAGATGGTACACAGACGTCATGTACTGTACGCACAACACATCTGGTGTAAAACAGGCCTAACTACTCATGGAAATATTGGCCAACATTCTGACACTAAGCCATGTATATTTGCGTCACCTTATCTCATCACATTCCACATTTTGTAGTAGCCTCGTGTTGTAACTGGGAATAAAACGTGTCTACTTTTGTCTGAACAATGCAAAAATAAAGGCACATAATATGTGCATTTTGCAATGCTTATAGTTTATGTGTTTTTAGTTCATTGTACACTTTATGGTAGACAGTTACAGATATGGTAGCATGAGTCACCTTTTCCAAGATGCCACACACTAATAGCCTACTCCTAAGTTTTATCTTAATTAGAGACAACTTGAGGTAAACAGGATTCCTACAGATTTTCTATTTCAAAATTCCAGCACCTCCATTCCATTTTCAGACTCCGCTTTCATGCTAGAAGTGAATTCTGTACATGAACTTATAAACAAACCTTTTTCCCCTCATGGCATGGCAAGGATGTCAGAGAGAGACATCTTATAAACAACCCTTTTTCCCCTCATGGCTTGGCAAGGATGTCAGAGAGAGACATCTTATAAACAACCCTTTTTCCCCTCATGTCATGGCAAGGATGTCAGAGAGAGACATCCATCTTGCTGGCAGAGAACGGGACTCCCCAGTCAACACACCCCACCTGAGTGAGATATGTTCAGCACAAGTTGATGAGCTTGTGTGTTATGATGTGTGTTATGATCTTCAGGAACCATGAAGATCATAACACACAAGCCCTCAGAACCCTGTGTATCATATTACTGTAATACCCCTCTACCCCAGGTCTCTATTGAGCAGCAAAGAGTGAACCTCAGGCTGCTTGTTCACAATGCAAACACGCCAGTAATTTTAAAACCTGATTATATCTATAGAGTAGGTGTAACAACCCTGGGTTACTTGTGTACAACACACATATGGCTGGGAATTTTGAGATGAATTATGCTTTAACACAGCTTAAGGGGTTGATTAGCCTTTATATTTTATGAGACATATGAACACAGAGGTCTGTACCCAATGGGACTGGTATAGAGCAGAGCCTTATAGATAAGTATGGGAATGTTCAGATAGACACCTTTTCATTGCTGAGGACATCAACACCTCACCTGACTCCCCACATCCTGCTGTTTGAACCACATGATCTGTGTTGCCTCATCGCGCTACCATTACATCACTTTATCACACCACAACACACTAGCCAATCAGGTTGTTGATATTTTAGCTAAACAGTCTGATGCCCCCTTTCCTTCCATGCTCCTAAAGCACAGTGTTGATTTGCTAGAATAATGACTTGGTTTGGTTTTATTAACTGAGCCATACTGTGTGAATACCGTTTCTTTGTGAGCTCACTCACACATAACAGGAGAATTTAGTTACATTTGTCTTCATGTGTTGGACTGCACCTTTTGGAGTTCCTCAAAGTGTTGTCTTACTTTGTTTACACTCTTCTTATGCAGAAACTTACTGCACTGCAAAAATAAATACCCACATCATCCAAATACATACAACAATTGAGACATTATGAACATTAATTTATTATTAACAAACATGTACACAAATATAAACATAATATCAATACATTAAAAAAGAAAAATAAATACATGTAAGAAAAACAAATAAATATGAATGAAAGAAGTGTTCACAGTTGCAGCCTAAGAGATGACAAAGACCCAGAATCATCCATCCATACAAATGTACTGTCTACATAGCGGCCACGTCATTTCCTCTTGACATGAACGTGAAAACCAAGTGGTTGAATTTGTTCATTGGAAATGTAGAACTATGGGCTCTGTGCACTAGCTAGGCCTACTTGAAGTCATGGCTGTCAACAATATTTTCTGTGTGTGATGATGATGATGGTTATCAACACATATCTCGCCCCCTCCAAAACCAAAGCCAATGGTTGGCCGAACAGCATATTCTGTCCTGTATCACACTGACAATTGAGATACATAGAAAAGCAGGCAGTGAAGTGAATTCTTGTTAAAATGGATGTCAGGACCAAGGACTAAGGATTCAAAGGACCAACAAGGTCTTCGTTGGAGTTTGATGCAGATCTGCTGGCTTTTGTGGGCTCTTTGTTAATCCTCTTCCTTATGTAATGCATGAATAACAAAATGAACAACAAAAATTAGAACATAATAGAAAATTGTGTTAATGAATAAAATAACAGGTCAAGTAAGATAATCTGGATGAAATGTTTGAGTAGCATACCTGCATCTGAAGACAATGAAGGCAAGAGTTATGATCACCACAAAAACACTGCACCCGATAACAGCACCCACTGGAAAAGGGGACTTGTCATGGAGGGCCTCGGCCGCTGAGGGAAGAAGGACAAAATAATACCCATTTAACGTTCAGTGCACTTTGATGGCAATTATCTAGCCTGTTGTGGTTTTATATCCTCGACTTACAGTTTGACACAGAGGCAAGTGGCCTGGCTGTGGAGCTTGATGTCTGGGCCATGCTACTGGAGGAGTCACCTGTAATCAAAACAGATGATGAGCAGATACAAGGTGCTGGAATGTCATATTAACTTGAATTTCACTGCACAGTACGTACAGACATTTGAGTATATTTATATTAATAATAATAGCTTAAATGTATATGTCTTTCAGGATACCCAGGTCGCTTGACAAACAAGGGATGGGTAGGGAATAAGGGTCAGAGGCCAAAGGCCTCAGAGAACAGGTGTTTTTTTAGGCAGGGTATCTGCACATTTTCCAAGTGCAAATTTAAAGACTTTTAAGACCTTTTCAAGACATCTAAATGGAATAATTAAGACTATACCACGGCAAAAAAGATACAACTTAAAACTGTTTTATGCAATAGTTTTTTTCTACTACTTTTAACACCCACCCCATTTTGGATGTCTACAGACGTTACCAAATATATTTTGGCAAAAAAAAATAATTGTGTATTTACCTTCACAGCTATAAATGCCCAATTTTAGGGTCTGGGCTGCTTGCTTTTGAAGCTGGCTGTACATATCTGGTTGTGCTACTGTCTGAGGCTGTTCTTCACCTGTGTCTGTAGTAGCCTAGGCTACTTGCCAAACATGTGTACTGGACTGGACTCCCTTCAATTTTTTTTTCAAAGGTAGACTATTTAAATATTTCAATAAGCCTACTAACTTTACTAGGCATCTATTGTCCCATATGCAGCACAGCAAATCAAAGTTAATCCACTTCTTTACATTTTGCATGCCAGTTGTATTTAAACGAACCAAAGCTTGACTGAAACATTGTAAAACCTGCTGGTTTCATCTCAAGCACGCACATATTATCAACGCATTTACAGATGCGTTTTTTTTTATGTAGCCAGTCGCCGACATAAAAAAAAATATGCGGTTATATTTCACAACTTTTGCGAAGTACTGGGAAAGGCTGGAAAGCAAGATGCAGACAGATATTACAGGTAGGCCTATTATAACTTAGACAGATATTTACTTAGGCTAGGCCAGCAAAACACGCTAGAGATGCAACAGATCAACTTAATGTGTATTTCCTCTGTCGGTCTGTGGTTCCTTTATAAATTGCGCTGCAAATTATCAGACGAGTGACAGAAGCACCGCGCATAATTTGACCAGCAGTCTTCGCGTCCATAATTTGTGAAACGATGCTGCGTCCGAGCAAAGATTCTAGAAGCCCAGCGCAACTCCAAAAAGGAGGACAAATGAGCGTCCGGCTTGAGACTGCACTGGACAGGAATTTTACACTGTCCGGCCCAAATCCGAACGTAGGCCACCCTATCGCTAACTGGCTTACCAGCTCCTTCTCAGGCTCTATCGCTTGCATAGGCTACCTACGTATCTCTCAGCCCTCGGCTACAAAACGAAACGTATGGCATATTTTTACATATTCTTACAATTTTCACACCTTTAACGACACCTGTGAAAAACATCTTCACTCTGCAACCACTACACTTCCTTCAGTAGCCTTAGAGCCACAATTAGCCTACACGAAACCGGATGGAGACATTTCACTCGCTCTCTCGCACTCGCTGGCAGTCCCATACATAAATTTACAGTTTTTTCTGAATGCTTAAACACATTTTTTGTAACTATGCCTTTTTTTGCAAAACTCTACACACAAATGGCAAAATCACTCACTGAGTTCGCAAAACTAAAAGCACAAACACTGCTTTGCACTCAGTTTGCACAACTGTAGGCATAATGGCTATTATTTACACTATTTTGCCAACTCTCTGGCACACTTTCTCATGTGAAAACTGTTTTAGATAATTAGTTCACTTTGCAATCAGCCTAAGCACTATAAATAAGCCACAGGTAATGTACAATGGGTACGATGGAGTGAGCAGGAAGAGTGAGAAGAGAAAAACAGACAAAAACAGTCTACATGTGGGGATATTGTCATGTCAGGCCTGGATACGGCATTCCAGAATATATTTTTCCCGGTGCCTTGGACTAGGACATTGCATGTGATGTAGACAGAATTTTGAGAGACGACCCGATGTAGACTGATTTGTTTTGTCTCAGTGAAATGCTATTTTGTGTTTTGACTTGGAAAAACACACTTGTGTTTGTTTTGATGTGTGTAAATAAACACTAATACTTGAAGTTGGGATCCCTGTATGTTTACAGAACTATGACAAAAGTATGACCTCAAACTGACATAGTCTACCTTGTGCACAGAGAAAGCAAAAGCCAGATGTGTTTTTTATTCATACCTTCAGTGTGTTGTTGGCACATTGTGTGCTTACTATTGTGATGGCTTGTGTTTACTGTTAGATCTGAAAACACCATTTTTAACGAAGGTGTGAAGAGTTAAGCAAGGTGTGTTAGCTTTTGCAAGAGAACTACAATGTTTTGCTGATTGGGTGAGAGGTTTTGCCATTTGTGTGTAGAGTTTTGCAAAAAAAGCCATAGTTACAAAAAATGTGCTTAAGCAATCAGAAAAAACTGTAATACCTCCTTTTCGAAAATTCAAGACATTCCAGTCAATTTAAGACTTTTTTTAGGCCTTACAAACCGAAAGATGTATTTAATACTTTTTAAGGATCCGCGGGAACCCTGTGTAGGTGTTTTTTGAACACGCCTAGTGAGGGGGCAGTGCATAAATGGAGGGGTAGCTTGTTCCATAGACTGGGGGGGCAGCAGCACAGAAGGCTCTGTCCCCAAAGGTCCGGAGTCTGGTGCAGGGAATGGCAAGCTGATCCAGTCAGAGGACCGCAGGGGCCGTGGTTGACATGGGGTGGAGATCAGTAAGATACTGGGGTGCAAGTGTGTGGAGGAATTTGTAGGTGAGGAGGAGGATTTCAAAAGTGATTTGTGACTTGACTGGCAGCCAGGGGAATTGTATGAGGATGGGTGTAATAATTTACTGCCAGGGTTTTGTGCGTGTTAAGACCCTGGCAGCTGAGTTCTGGACATATTGTAGCCTGTCATGGGCCTTGCTGAGCAGACCAGACATAAGTGTATACAAATGTAAAACTGTAAAGCAGTGAAGTAAGGTCACAATGACCATTTACATTATCAGAGATATATTCTATCTTTAATAAAAAAAACGTTTTTAAATATGAACAAACTCTGTTGTAAACCAAGGGTGTAAAGTATACAAATAGGTCTACACTTACAGGAGCAAGGCAGGTATTTATAGTGCTGTTAAAAAAAGAACAGAAAAATAGACATTTCAGTTGTTAATTTTTCCTGCTTTAGCTTCAGATCATAACTAGAAGCAATGGGGAATTGAAGAGTTACAACTTCATTTAATGTGGAGTGGCCCAAACCATGCATACTCTACATAACCATGCATACTCTACATAATCATGCATACTCTACATAACCATGCATACTCTACATAACCATGCATACTCTAGTCTCCACCACTCACACTCTGCATAAAGCTTCTTAAAGGAGCCACACACCAACACAAAGCCACAGTAAACATGTTTAGAGAATAACTGTAAGCATTGCTTACCAATAAGAGTGGACAGTCCAAGCCAATCTTAACATCTCGGCAGCTGCTCGAAGTGAAGTTGAACATTGTGGCCCCAAGGACTGGTGGCAGCCAGGAAGCTGGCACTTTCCCTCCTTCATATACAGCACACACTTTTTTCTTTTCCTTTGGAAAGTATAGAAGAATGGCAGTAAATAAATCAGTTAATTGTTTGATTGAAAAACTACTTTTATACTGTGTACCTATTAGTGTGTGTGTGTGTGTGTGTGTGTGTGTGTGTGTGTGTGTGTGTGTGTGTGTGTGTGTGTGTGTCTGTGTGTGTGAAATTACCCCAACAATGATTTGAGGTTCACAGTCAGAGAGTGTAGTTGAGTCTAACCCCAACTGAAAGACAAACGAGCCATCAGGCTGCACTGCCGCCTTACAGGATGATGCTAGAGGAGTGGCGTGAAGACTGCTGATTACAGACAGCAGGACTGAGAACACACACACACACACACACACACACACACACACACACACACACACACACACACACACACACACACACACACACACACACACACACACACACACACACACACACACACACACACACACACACACACACACACACACACAACACACACAAACACACACACACACACACACACACAGCACAAACACACACACACACACACACACACACATACACACACATGACAAACACACACACACACACACACACACACACACACACAACACACACACACACACACCCACACACACACACACGACTAAGTTTAAGCACTTAAAACAGACATTTTTAAGAGCATTTCAAAGGAGAGTAACAAGTTACAACCTACTGTATGCTCAAACACAGATTAGGCTACAGAGACGGTTTCTACTTGACAGTATCTATTTTAAACCACCCATTCAACAATCAACTCAAAAACTTTTCAAGTCTTTCAGTTACATGAGATGTTATTACCCCTAACCTAACACAGCCAACACAGGGCTCTTTAGAACTTGTCAGTCAAACCACATTGACTCATTAAAAAGACACACAATAGAATATTTCTAGATGACCATAAGCATTGCTCAAAAACATATACTTTACCAGTGATCACACTGATGGTTTCTGGCATAGTCATTGTCATAGAGTAAGCTCAACGAATGAATGAAGCCTGGAGTCCAGCGTAATTTATACGCTAATATGTGGCTCCACCCCGTTTACATGAACCCACCACAACTATTTCTCTCTGACGTCGAGCAATTTCTTTTGAGAAAGTGGATAGTCTGGAAAGAGGGAAAGGGAAAAGGCGCGGCTAGGCTCTTACGAAGCATTCTAGAGATTATATAGATTATATAGATTATATAGGGGTATTACTGCGTGTATAGAGATTATATAGGGGTATTACTGCGTATATAGAGATTCTATAGGGGTATTACTGCGTGTTGGCACGTGGAGAGGGTAGAGGAAAGAGAAATGTGCCCTTGTTTCGCAATCCATTTCACCAAAGAGAAAAATGTGTAGGCTATTCAACAACCTATACTGAGCATGGGGTGTACAAATCACTTCTTTATTTCGGAATAACAAGATAAAGCTTAGAACTGTGACATTTCTCAAGGCGTGCCTCATTGGTAAGTAGATATTCACAATACTTTATACTTTATGTATTTTAACTTTAACTGTGTTAACTTTATACTTAAATAATAGGCTATTTGTCATCGTCTCCCTCCCTATTTTCTGTGTCCCATTGTAAAATGGCCTGAAGAGCTCTTTATAGCCCTTTGAATGTAATGTTTGAGTGAAAGGAAGAGGAGACAGTTACAGTATTATTTGTATAAAAGATTGATTGATTTGGGGTGGAAAAACTGAATATACTGTACAACAGACATATTGAATCAGACCTAACAGACCGTGTGATCATAAGAGTCTTTATTTCTAGTGTTTGGGGGAATAAAATGAGCAAGCCCTTGAGACAAGAAAAGCCTGTGCTGTAGTCACTTTAACCAGTTTGATCATTTTCAACTGATTAGTGATTAGCTCAGCCAGGACTCTGTCTCTGAGTGTTTTATTGATCTATTTATATATTTTCCTGTGGACATTAATTTAGACCACAGGGCATACTTGAATAGATCATACTTAAATTACTTGCCATCTATTTGAAACTTACCGTTTCTCTCTCTCTCTCAGAATGTGTTGAGGAAATTCCCTTTCACCATGCTGCCCTATACAGGCAGATCAGGAAAGATGGCCAGGACTTAGTCAGCATTGCTTACATAACCTCAAGGGAAAGTATCGGGATTTTATACGGGCTAGCCTGAAAAGCTAAGCTATTTCTCACATGCTCTTATGGTTAAATTCCTATAGTACTGTTTTTGCATAAATAGGGGAAATAGTTTATGTATGATATCAGCCAAATGCAAAATAAAGAAAGGAAAGTCATGGCTCTCTTTTTGTCTTTGGTGGGTTATTGACATGAAATACTTAAGCATGGACATGCGGTTTCCTTCATGCTCGAGTGTCTTTGCAGATACCGTCCACATCACTTACACATCACTCAGGGAAAGTAGCAAATCCAGGTGGTACTGGGTGGACAGAGGAGGACAGAGACACTGAGCAACCCCAGGCAGCACAGCAAAACCAAACAGATTTGGACATTAAGTACAATCACAGCAGTGGCAGGAACCAGCGTGTCTGTAAATGGATACTGTTTATAGAATTATGGCTAGTTACACACCCACATTCCACTGCACTGCCCCCCCCCCCCCCTCTTTTTTCTCTTTTAAGTGACGTCTTCAGTGACGACGTGGGGTGATCTTCCTAGAGTTGTAATATGATGCGTGTCGAATCAGGTCACACTGTTGAAAGTGAGCGTTGTTATCTACACAGTCACAACACTTCACAGTTTCTTTCTTCAAAGGCCATTACATTTACTGATGTTCAGCAGACATGCGGATAGTGTTTACATTCTTACTATTATAATAACCACATTACACAATAATAACGTCACAATATCATTTTAATTTACTAACTGAACACGTATTATATGGACATACATATAAATATGTGTAAATATTTAGAAATGTATCTAAATGTATATAAATATGGTCATAAAAATATAAAAAATAAATAGCTAAACTTATGTCTTACCCACCCTTAAATTTGAGTGACACATTAGAAGTACTTCACATTGACAATGTATGTGCCTGCACAACATAATCAGGCATCTTTCATATTCAAAGCAACTTACAAGGTAAATTATGGTACAGGCCCATCATCCCCAGAGCAACTTGAGATTAAGTGGAAGCCAGGAGTCTAACCCACAACTTTTCATCCTTAGCCACTGCGCTACCACCGTCCCAACTAATCTTGTGTTAAATGTGTTCCCAATAGGCTCATCCAACCTAGTTCCTATCCAATGCCTCCTTAACACTTTGGATTAAAGTAGACAATACACAGCACCAGAACATCATGGGGAAAATGGAAAGCAAGATGCAGTGGAGATTCTATAGAAATGTTGATGGGGTGGCCAGGCCCAGACTCAGAGGAGTCAGTGGCACATAACCATAAAGTGAAAAGTAAAACAATACATATCAAAGACTTAAATTCAATATCAAATGATGCATTATTAACCAAACTGATTGAAGCAAAGCATAACTGAAAATACACAATTTGACATATGAAGAAACCAATAACTTAAGTTTTGCAAGTTTGTAGATGAAATGCCACAAGTAAGAGTATTTTCAAGTACTAGAATGACGTTTTCCACCACACTACCATAGGCTACATGTGCATGGAGAACAACTTCTTTACAATGATAGAAACTGGTTCTTGAGTCAATTGACAGAGCACATTGACCAGCATCAAATCAATGTAAAACGCTTGTTTTGGCTAAGAAAACATATATACTTGGAGATGTTTCCTGCTGACAAGCCCATAATGTGTGCCTGTGCCCCACATCTGGCTCTGCCCCTGGCAAGATGGCTACTTGTGAGCTAGCTACCCTTAAAGACCACCTTGGCATCTGAAATAAGTCAGATCACATCACCTTTGTACAAATACAGTGTTTCCCATACATTGACTAATTTGTGGCGGCCCACCACAATATCAAAATTGATCACCACACAATGATTTTCTATGTTGTACTATTGAAATGGGATGAAATCCTTTATAATATAATACTGCTAGAATACTCACCTACCACCACAAATACAATTCAATTCTGTGGGAAACACTGAAATACATTTTGTACCTTGACAATAACATTCATTCAAACATGAGGGAAGCTTTCAAGCTTTTCTTTTTCCTCACCAGAAAGATCTTCAGTGGAGCTTCTCGCTGATGTGCTTCTGTTCTTCCATTCCATAAAGACGCGGTAAAGGGCGATAATCTTCTTCCTGTTATCATAAAGTAAGCAACAACAAAGTAAAGGATGCATATATGAAAGACAAAGTCAAATGACATCAAGGATATATAGAAAATGGATCACATGGCATCAGATTACACTCATCCCATAAGCATACCTATATAGGACCACTAAAGCACTGATGATGAGGAAACCAGTAATGGCAATACCAATGGCAATAATAGGACCAGTAGCAACAGGGTCATCGCTGGAGGTCTTGTTTGCTGAAAGAAGAGGTAGGCCAATTAGGTTTTTTTAAGAGGTTTTATACAACAAAAATAAACCCCCTTACAATCCATAAAACCAAACTAGGCTTCTAATTGAAGCTTGCCTTATTTGTCCAAGCCTGTAGCCATATCAGGCCAGTGTTTAATTGGGACTAGGCTTTCAATTAAGTTTTCACAGTCATTATTTGTGGTCAAGGGTATGTATCTGCAGTTGAGACACGCTTAAGTTCACAAGTTGTCAGATCAAGAGCACGCACTCAATAAATAAATAAAAAATAGATCTGGTCTTAAGTGAAAGGCACATGTAATCTAAAGGGCGCAACTGTCCCAACATGTAACAGCTGGTGGGACAACGAGTCCCGGGCAAAACGACTGGTCTGCTTGGATGAATGTGCTTTGGATTTGTATTCAGTCATTTGAATATTATTGGGGTAAGTGTTGCTTTTTTTTAGGCTTTGTTTTTGATTGTTACCAATTGACAGTCAATAGTGAAAAGTAAATAACTTAGTGTAAGACTTTGTTTTGTCGTTGCGCAATACTAGTCGTGCCTAATCATTGTTCAAATATTAGGTGAGTGCAGATCCATGAAGGCTATACTGTGCTTGTCACACACATGTTTTAGTAAAGCATTCTTTAGAGGAATCCTGGTATTACATACACAATCTCGCGTACACGCAGATTCCTTATGGAGAGATGTCACTCATTGCTTTAATGGGTGTTAGGCCCAAAACACAACCATGATTAATTAAGAAACATAAGAACAGCCCTTTTGAACAAGGCACTCTACATCTGATCACTTATTCCACCGTGAAAATAGCAAATGTGGACTGGACACACCCTAAATGTGCTTCTAAAACTGATAGTTCCACTCGAGTCCGTAGGTTACGCTGATTCTACGGCCTCTCAGGGCTTATTGCTTAATTAACCCATACACTTCAGCCCATCAAAGTAGAGCCTTCTATCTTTAACTTACTCTGCAGTGCTGTAGTTAGTGATGTGGCAAAAGAGGTGATGTTTGGGATGGTCCTGGTAGAATAGGTACCTGTGAGCAAACAGACACAACTCTGAAGACATTAGAAAGGAATTATAATGCAATCCACTGTAATATTTCATTAGCATTAGGCTTCAGGAAAAAATATAGACAGTAGACAATATATGTATACACACAGTACATCCCTTCACATTGTCTCTACAAACATGTCTAGGAACTTCTCATGCAACTGTAAGAAATATGGGTGTATAAAAGTACTCACAAAAGCATTGTAGTTTTCTTGAGAGTTTAGCCTAACAGAGACGGGATAGAAATGCATTATTATACATTAAAACAAAATACATTAATAGATAGGCTACCAGACAGATGCTAATTGCAGGTAAAATAAAAATGTTGTCTCTTCTGAAGATCTTTGGGTGAAATTGTGACAAATTTACCTCGCAGTCTACATCCAGTAGGACTGAGCTTGGGCAGCTGCTCAGAGTGAAACTGTGCATTGTGGCTCTCAGGACTGGAGATGACACACGGCCAGGCACACCCCCCTTCTCATATATAGCCCTTACAATGTTCTGTGGAAAACAACAGGAAAGTAAACAGTGAAATAAGTAGCCCCAAAACATCTTTTCACTCGAGGTTTGAGGAATTCTTTATCTCTTTATCTTGCTTTATCTCTCTGCTAAACGTTTACCTCTATAATCAGCTGTACTTCACAGGATGGATCCTTCAAAAGGTCAGTCACAAGGAGTGGCAGTTCAAATCCAAACAAACCGTCTTGTTGCACCTTTCCCTCACATGAAAGTGGGAGTGTCACAGGAGCCGCAGAGAGCAGACTGATGTCATACAGCAAGAACGCTACACACAGACACATACACTCACAGTAAATAACATTTTCAAACACTCGGCTACCTAATTGTCTGTTAAGTCTGTTAAATTAGTCTTTTGTTGAGCCATGGGCCAACAATATTTTTTCACCGCTATCTTGATTTAATACAGTGTTTGTTAACTTGCGTTCAGCCCTTGGAATGTAAGCTAATCTCTATAAATTAAAAAACATTAACAGATTGCTTACACCATGAATGACAGAAACCTATGCTTATATTTTGAGAAATGTTTTTCAGAATTTCTAAATTATTACCATCAAAAATGTACTTCTACAATACACCACATACCATGAAGGATCAATATATAGGCCTACTAAAGAATAACCCAAATCTATGTAATGGATTTCCCATTTATACATTCAAATGCTTTTATCCAAAGTGACTTACAAAATGAGGAATATCTTCAAGCTATTAACGCAGAAGACGCCTTACATAACAATAAATAGGCTTCTATTTACTAAATACAATGCAGAGAAGACTTTAGGTAAGAAATACTACAACACCTAATGCTATTACCAGAGGATGACTGCAGAAGTTTTAGTACTGAAGTCA
The DNA here is from genome assembly GCF_017589495.1 of Alosa alosa. Taxonomy (NCBI): domain Eukaryota; kingdom Metazoa; phylum Chordata; class Actinopteri; order Clupeiformes; family Clupeidae; genus Alosa; species Alosa alosa. The sequence continues at coordinate 2,122,750 of NC_063201.1, forward strand.
AGTGTATCTAGGAGATGGAGGTAGAAGGAGAAGGAAATAAGTTCATCATTCTCATGAACACCTAGACTGATGCGTCTGTGAGAGAGTTGTTTATTGCTGGCATGCTGCCAATTATCGGGATGTCTGCGTTCAATCACTCAGAGCCTGCTGATGGTTGGCAGTCGAGTGACAGATGACGATGTGTGGTGTGTGGTGCTGGGGGTGTGTGGCTTCGATGTTCGATGTTCGATGTCTGCGTCGCTCACCACCGAAACGGTCAGAATGGCAAACCCCAGAATGTCGTGCTAAAATATTAATTTGGTTTGTTTGGCCTTTTGTTGCTTATATTTTGTAAAACGTATTGAGAAATAGACACAGTACATTCAACTGACCTAGTTAGGCTACTGTAACCAGAAAGTAAGTAGGTTATTTGCGAGGTGTCTTAGATGTCAGTTAGACGGGCTCTGGTTTAAGTGTAGCCTAAGCAAGCAAACTTTAGCACAACTGCCCAAGTAGGCTACTGCTTCCTGACGAAGTAGGGTGACCACTTCCATAATACCAAAAAGGAGGACATTATGCGGCATATCAATAAATTACTATGGTGTACATAGTACTCTGGTATACTCTCATTTACAATACAATTTTGTATGGTTTAAAGATGATGTTTGTGTAGCTGAGTAGGAAAAAATATTAATGAAAAGTCAAAAAGTGTTTGTTCACAGTATTTGTTATTCAATACCTTGTGGTGTTCAAAAACTGACCACTGAGATGAATCTTTTAAAGTGCAGAGTGCCACAAAGCATAACATGTGTGGACTTAAATGTAAAAACGAACATACATAATAAAAAATGTTTTTTTTTTTTTTTTTTTTTTAAAGCATAAATAACCTGTTATGTGTGTGGACTTAAATGTAAAAACGAACATACATAATAAAAAATGTTTTTTTTTTTTAAAGCATAAATAACCTGTTATAAAAAAGGAGATTTTAAAAAAATACATTCAACTGCTCAAAAAGTATAGCATTTCTAAAATGCTTCAGTCTTTTGGGGACTTGTCTTCAGTGTCTTCATGTGTGTGAGTGTGAGTGAGTCTAAAGTGCTTCAGGCTTTTGGGGACTTGTCTTCAGTGTCTTCATCTGTGTGTGTGTGTGTGTGTGTGTGTGTGTGTGTGTGTGTGTGTGTGTGTGTGTGTGTGTGAGTGGGTGAGTTGCTTACGTCAACGTCACATCGACAAAGTTTGAATAAGCCATGGAAGGAGTCTCGACTGCTTTTCGATATACTCGTGCACTTTCGTCCAGTCTGAATTGAACGAGGTCTTACGTTTTGGCATGATGCTAACTTTCTGTCAAATACATATGACGTAGCAGCACATGGAGCCTTGTTTACGTTTTTAACCAATGATATCCGCTCAGATATCTATCTGACACCGCTCTTAGCCAATCATTTGTTAGACTATGTTACGGCATTAGACGTTGTGCTGCGTCCCAGCAAAGATTCTAGAACTCCGCTCTTCAAGCCTGCTTGATGTTGCCAGAGCCCTTATTAGACATTCTCTGATGTTGCGCAGGCGAAGACGAAGTGCTAATTTCAAAACGTTACGGATATAGACACTTTACAAACATATAACACCGTCATTGTAACCAAAATATGTCTGAGTTTATTTGCCAAGTTTAGGCTGTCAGTGAACTACCATGTTGCTATTAGTAGGCTGTTTGAAACAACGACTATCAACACACAGACCGAGTTGACAATCACATGTCCTTGCGGTCTGCGTCGCCTCGATACGAAGTAGGCTAGGCTACATTTTCGGAGGTGCAAGTCGAGCCAGGGCGGAGGGCTCGGAGGGGGATTCGCGGTGAAGCAGGATGGTCTGCGGGGCTATGCCGTCGATTCAACGCAGAAGCATAAATCAGCCTTTAGGCTGTAACGTTACAAATCAATTTGACCCTGACTTGTCTTTGACACCATCAACCAGATGCGCTACAGTAGGCCTAGTCACAGAACTGTCGTGTTCTAATGATGAAGACCGACACTGTAAATTTACGCGCCCTACACTTGAGCTTCGTAGGGCACCAACTCAAACAGTGGCGGTTCTAGACTCAATTACTCCCCGGGCGAGATCCCCCCGAGGGCAGATGAAAAGGTAGGCTAATGATAACAAAGTTAAAGGAAGGTGATAAGCTAACCTATCCTAATACAAATTGTTATCATCCTGTTAAAATCTATTTAGCCTAGACTTTAGCCTACTTTTACTGTTCAGTTTAATGCCAAGCAGTGATTTCGCTTTGGACAAAAGCATCTGCTAAGTAAACATAAACTGTTTGTAAAAGTTAATTTAGGCCTACCTGTGAATATACTGACGACAATTTGTCCCGTGGTTATCATTCTGTTGCAAGATGGATAGGCACTAATGTAGGCTAGGATACGAGCGTGGAAGCGGTTCCTTTGCATTGCCGTCTAAGCTCTAGGCTACAGTGTGTAGCTCAATCCTACCCTACAGTGTGTGCTTGGGCGGGTCTAGCGGCACTTGTTATAATTGGCTGAATCGAACTGGCCATTTTAGCCTAGCCCATTTTTTTTCCCATTAGATCACATGTTGCGTTAACTGGAAAGTCCCGTTTTTTGGACCACGAAGGTATTGCCAGGGAATGTAGACGGGCTCTGGTATTGCTCTTGCAGGTGGGCCGCGGCCTCTAGTGGGCCACCATGGTATTGCAGGAACCTCTTCTGATGATGATGTTAGTTTTTTTTTTTTTTTTTTACAACTGCTTTCAAAGCTCTGTGTCTTTTTTCTCTACATACAAATCCAACTGTTGCTCACATGAAATGCTAAATGCTTCATATCACATGCAAAATGAAACAGCATTTAAAATATTGTAAGTACATCGCAAAAGCAAACTTTTGCCTCACATTGTAAACACATTTGTCATAATATGAAATTTTTGATACATCACACACTGTTGCTCAAAACCTGAAGCTCTTCTGTCTTTCATGGACTTCTATGTATATTTCCATACAAGAGTAACATGTAGTTGGACAGAAACTAAACACACTTTTGAAAAAGCTGATTTTTCCAAGATGCCAGCGGGTATCATCATCAAGGAGGTATGAGGCTGGTCCCAGTCGGCGGGCCACTTGCTGTGGACTGGACCAAATTGAGGCCATCTTGTTCTCCCTGTGCGGTCGGCGAGCTCTCACCCAGTCTGCCACAATGATATCTGGTATCCTGACCAGACTCTTTTTCTGACTCTTTTTCTTGTCAAACCACTGTTTCATGTCAAACCACTGTTTCATCTGCTTCTGACGTTGGGTGACTGAAGCTTTGACTGGTGTAAGTGTGTTCTGGACTGCGGTGGGGCGGAGCCTGTCCAGTGGTAGGTGTAACTCCCTACCCAGCATGAGTGAACCTCTGTGGTTGAATGCTGGGTAGCACGGTAGTGTAGCAGGGACGAGGGGGTGCAGATGGTGAGGTAGGCCTGCGTCATACAAACAAGTCCGCAATTTTAGGTTGTGTTTTTGGTCCATTTGGCTGTGTACAATGCGAGAGAAAATCATGTGCAATCAACGATGTGTAAACACAACTAACCTTGATAAGAAAAAATTACGACTATCATAATAATTTCAGATACTTTGAACGAACAGTTGACAGGCTATTCTATTTATAGAATTGAGATAATGGAGAATAATGATCTTACCTCAATGCGACAGGTTGATTGTCGGTTATCCAAATGCCAGATGAACGTCTTCCCCCAAAAATGTTTTCTTTAGACTTTAGCCTACTTTTACTGTTCAGTTTAATGCCAAGCAGTGATTTCGCTTTGGACAAAAGCATCTGCTAAGTAAACATAAACTGTTTGTAAAAGTTAATTTAGGCCTACCTGTGAATATACTGACGACAATTTGTCCCGTGGTTATCATTCTGTTGCAAGATGGATAGGCACTAATGTAGGCTAGGATCTGGCGTGGAAGCGGTTCCTTTGCATTGCCGTCTAAGCTCTAGGCTACAGTGTGTAGCTCAATCCTACCCTACAGTGTGTGCTTGGGCGGGTCTAGCGGCACTTGTTATAATTGGCTGAATCGAACTGGCCATTTTAGCCTAGCCCATTTTTTTTCCCATTAGATCACATGTTGCGTTAACTGGAAAGTCCCGTTTTTTGGACCACGAAGGTATTGCCAGGGAATGTAGACGGGCTCTGGTATTGCTCTTGCAGGTGGGCCGCGGCCTCTAGTGGGCCACCATGGTATTGCAGGAACCTCTTCTGATGATGATGTTAGTTTTTTTTTTTTTTTTTTTACAACTGCTTTCAAAGCTCTGTGTCTTTTTTCTCTACATACAAATCCAACTGTTGCTCACATGAAATGCTAAATGCTTCATATCACATGCAAAATGAAACAGCATTTAAAATATTGTAAGTACATCGCAAAAGCAAACTTTTGCCTCACATTGTAAACACATTTGTCATAATATGAAATTTTTGATACATCACACACTGTTGCTCAAAACCTGAAGCTCTTCTGTCTTTCATGGACTTCTATGTATATTTCCATACAAGAGTAACATGTAGTTGGACAGAAACTAAACACACTTTTGAAAAAGCTGATTTTTCCAAGATGCCAGCGGGTATCATCATCAAGGAGGTATGAGGCTGGTCCCAGTCGGCGGGCCACTTGCTGTGGACTGGACCAAATTGAGGCCATCTTGTTCTCCCTGTGCGGTCGGCGAGCTCTCACCCAGTCTGCCACAATGATATCTGGTATCCTGACCAGACTCTTTTTCTGACTCTTTTTCTTGTCAAACCACTGTTTCATGTCAAACCACTGTTTCATCTGCTTCTGACGTTGGGTGACTGAAGCTTTGACTGGTGTAAGTGTGTTCTGGACTGCGGTGGGGCGGAGCCTGTCCAGTGGTAGGTGTAACTCCCTACCCAGCATGAGTGAACCTCTGTGGTTGAATGCTGGGTAGCACGGTAGTGTAGCAGGGACGAGGGGGTGCAGATGGTGAGGTAGGCCTGCGTCATACAAACAAGTCCGCAATTTTAGGTTGTGTTTTTGGTCCATTTGGCTGTGTACAATGCGAGAGAAAATCATGTGCAATCAACGATGTGTAAACACAACTAACCTTGATAAGAAAAAATTACGACTATCATAATAATTTCAGATACTTTGAACGAACAGTTGACAGGCTATTCTATTTATAGAATTGAGATAATGGAGAATAATGATCTTACCTCAATGCGACAGGTTGATTGTCGGTTATCCAAATGCCAGATGAACGTCTTCCCCCAAAAATGTTTTCTTTTTCCCTAGATAAAGAATGCTGGGCAATTCCATGAAAAATTACGTTTTTTTGTAACATCCATAACGCCAATAAAATGTGATGGTATGGTATGATGTGAATGATTACATGAAATTTGAGCATTTGCTACTTTTGGTTGAAGAATGTACATGAGAAAAAATGCACAAAAAATTAATGTTATCATTCACATCATACAAATGCCAAGGCATTTCACTGGCGTTATGGATGTGACAAAAAGTCAATTTTCTGTGGAATTGCCCTGCTATAGAATGTTTGGCGAACGATGATAGATAGCGCGATGACATTCAACCACCAGATGCTGCTGTTCGGACACATCACTCAGTGGCTGTGCAGTGAGCACCCGCTTCCTTTTTTGGGTTGCCAGCTTTTATGCCAAAATGGTTGAAATTGAAAGTAAGTCATTGTGTAATCTATGTGTAGGGTGCATATCAATAAAGTATCTATCTATCTATCCAGGGCTCTACAGTGCGCCCATTTCACTCGCACATGCGAGTAAAAATGATGGCGTGCGAGTGCAAAAAAATATTTAGGCGCACTGGTGCGAATGACTTCTAACCATGTCAATGTTTGTCTACAAAATACACCGCAACATCGAGAAACATTACTGGTGCAAACCATAGAATCACGTCGTGAATGCAGCATAAAAAAAAACTAAAACTACACCTCCCATCAACGTTAGCAGTTTCGCGTTGTGACTTGCTAGTAGTCGCTTCTATCAAATCCAAGAGCGCACAGAAAAAGCGGAAAGTTAGACTAGCCAGCCAAGATACAAAGATTGAAGAAATTAGTTCTTCTATCCACCGAATTCATTAGATATAGGAGGAACAGGATGAGATTCTGAGAATGCAGTGAGAGAAGGAAAGGTAACCTAACATGCCTTTTAGCCCAGTTGACGTATTGGCTGCAATATGCAAAATATAGCTGTAGCGAACAGGCACAAAAGTAGCCTCCGGTAATACTCCCATTTTATTCAAAGGTAGAACGCTACTGACAACTCCAGGCTTCCACGCATGCTTGTTTGTTTACACTGAATACAAGCTGAAGTGCACTGGCATGTTTAACTGTTAGCTGCAGTGTTAGATTATGTGTAAGTTAAGTACAGAACTGACTGTGCGCCCAAATTTTTGTCTGTGCACCTACATTTTTTAACTTGGGCGCACAAGTGCTCTTGGAAAAAAATGTTAGTGTAGAGCCCTGCTATCTATCTATCTATCTATCTATCTATATCATACCCAATTTGGAAACCCGGGAAATGTCAGACTAACAGAAAAAATGAATGGATCTGTGATTTTAAAATTAAGTTTGATGGTCATGCAAATTCCGGGAATTTCCCGGGAGAAATAACAAAATGGGAGGGTGCTGGGATAACCTTGAAATACGGGAAAACCCGGAAAAACGGGAGTGTTGGCAGGTATGGATTAGACTGTGTTTGGTGAGTAATGGATAGCAGTAGTAGCACCATGTACCACGACATCATCAAGGTAAATAACACCTGGTATACCTGCCAGCACTGAGGTCATGACCTTTTAAAGGAAGGAGGGGGCGGAGCTAAGGCCGAAAGGCATCCTCTTGTAGCGGAACACACCGAGGTGTGTAACGAAGGCCGTCAGGTTTCTGCTTTCAGTGTGGAGGGGCACCTGGAGATAGCCCTCTCTGAGGTCCAATTTTGAAAAGACGGTCGAGCCGTGGGATTGTGCCGTGAGCTCCTCAGACGTGGGCATTGGGCAACCGGTATCTGTCTGGGATGACTGCTTTGTTAGATAGATAGATAGATACGATAGATAGATACTTTATTGATCCCCAAGGGGAAATTCAAGGTCTCAGTAGCATACAGACATCACACACAACATGCACTTACAGCAGGAAAAGTAATATAAGTATATACATATTTAACTGACAGCACTAATATACATATTTACTATGCGGAGGTCCACACAGACGCGCAGAGCCCCTGTTTTCTTTCTGACCACAACCAAATTCCAAATCCACGGTGAAGCATGAAGCGGCTCAATGATCCTGGCATCCAGCAGCCACTACAGCTCAACGGACACCCCATCGCTAAGGGCCAGTACGACGCAGTGGAATACGGTGCAGTGGCCGGACGACTGGAGTCAGTGAGGGGTTGATGGGCGAAGGCAGACAGACAGCCCAGCCCTTCAAACAGTGATGACCACTTCTGATGCGGTCCTTCAGCGAAAGTCATGATGGCAAATTTACAATGGCTGGCTAAACCTTTCAGGTAGGAGACTGATGGACAGACTCACCTGGGAGTTGATGTCGTTGCCTAAACATAAACCGTCTCAATAAAGCAGTCTTTGGGGCAGCAATCTGGTCTTTTTCTTTGCATACAAATGTGTTTATTTGTGCAATAAACATATTTGTGTGACCTTTTTCTTCTTTAATGCAACCTGTCACCCCTGCACGGTACAGTGGGAGTGCTAAGCAGCTCCTTTAGCAACAGACTGCTGCATCCATCTTGCAAGAAGGAACGCTATCGCAGGTCTTTCATTACGTCTGCTGTTAGGCTAAATAATACCATTGTCATGAAGCACTGTTATCATTTAGGCTCTGAGCATACACTACTATCCAATATTGTTTGGATAGATACTGTGGATCTACTCATGTCTACTCATTTATCCTAGACATGATGTGAACACTATTGTATTCTTAGAAACATGTGCAGTGGTCCAGAGGTGTATATATAACACACTGCAACACACTGTAGGCCTAAGACATATCTTATATCATCTATAAACAACACACTGCATATGCGTAAGATCGAGCGATCTCAGATTAATCAAAGGGTATAGAAAGGCAAAGTTGGACATATAAATGTATTTATTTGTTGACATGATTTGGCAGAAAATCTGGACATGTGTATGACCTCCATCAATATCCCAGTTTTATCCTCTCAGGGCTCTGTGGTGCTTTGGCCTGCTGTGGTTCCCTCGAGCTGCTAGGGTTCCCTCGAGCTGCTAGGCACTACAGTTACCGTCCCCTGATTGGAATGGGAGCAGGAGCAGTTCCTGATGAGGTCCGTGAGCATTTCATGGATCATTTGGATGTGATTGCCCAGAGCAGACATCCAAGGTGTGGTGAAGGAGCTGTTCTGGACATCCAAGGTGTGGTGAGGGAGCTGTTCTGGACATCCAAGGTGTGGTGAAGGAGCTGTTCTGGACATCCAAGGTGTGGTGAAGGAGCTGTTCTGGACATCCAAGGTGTGGTGAGGGAGCCGTTCTGGTGAGGCACTGCAGAAAACGGCGGATACACCTCTTCCCATTTTATAAAAAAAAAAACCTCGACTCAACATCTCCCTCAGGCCTTTGGCAGAAGCCTGGGCCCTGTGTGGCAAAGAGGATGCGGGGGATCTCCCTCTAGGAGCGCTGAGCAAGTCTGACCTATAGATAGATAGATAGATACTTTATTGATAATTTAAGGTTTGCAATAAGATACCATTTAACATGTATGACATTATAAAGAATATCTATCCATCTATCCATCTATCTCTTCTAGAAGACTTACCCCCATTTTCATAACAGGATGGCTAATTTTCTGCTGTGACTTCCCCGGCCATGGGCTGAACTTTGTTGGTTCTCTGGAAGTTTGTTCTGGAGTTCTGGAAATGAAAGCAAACCAATCATGATGACAGTAATAATGATAACAATGCTGATTATAATTATTGTTGTTGTTACCACACTAATAATACTTTACAGATTGAATTTTGAGGATAAATACAAACAACTCTACCTTTTTCTTGAAAGCGGCGCAAACCTTTCTGCAGAGTTGAAATCTCTGAAGGAAGTTAAATAGTTTGCATCTATGTGCCCTCTCAGCCTCCCCCTGGCTTAACCGAAGGAGCTCTTTTACTAAACATTTGGTCAGGATCGAGCTGAACACAGGGAGCCGATAAACTAAAAGCTTATGGACCATGTCTTTGGAGACAAAAGTTTTCAAAAGGTCCTTGTGCATTTTCTTGCATATCTTCTGGATGTTGACAGATTGTGGATGCAGCTCATTTCTTAAGAGGCCTGATGCCGAGCACAGCTCTGAGAGGATCTTTTCAGTGAGGGCGCAGTGGAAGGTTGTGAAATCAGCCGAGTCCTCAGTGGTGGGCTCAATCTTCCGCATCAGCTGGACCAGCACATTACTAATGAGGGAAAAGTAGTCATTTCCCTCGAAGCTCACAGTGGTTTTGCCCTTTGCCTCGGTACAGCCAGTGGCTTTGCAGTCCTCCACAGCCTCCTGATCGCTGGCTCCACCGGTCATGGGTGTAAAACGTCCGTGGGGCGACCTCTGACCTGACTCCTTGTCTGGCCTGCTAAATAAATCATCCATGATTTCCTGGACCATCATGGTGGCCAAAAGACTCAACGCGTCCTCAGTGATGTCAATATAAGACCTAGATGCTGCTGAAGGAGAGCCACGTTCACTGCCTTCCACATCAGCCTTGTTTAAGTAAGCGAGGACATCTTCCAGAAGCTGGCCAAGGAAGGGCTTCAAAAATCTTTCAACGATGGCATAGATATGATCAGTCTCTCTCCACTGAGGAATGGTGGAAGCAGACACAGATGTGCCAGGCACCTCAGAAGTGAGTGAAGAGTCATACTCTGAAATGAGGTGACGGAGGTGCTCCACCAACATGTCTGTCAATGGCCTCAGAGCTCCGGTGGACAGAAGGTGCTCCATCCTGATCCTGACGGTGGCAGCATCATCTTGACTGAGGACCACCCTGCCCACCACGGCCTCCATGGCATCAATGGCTGCGGTCAGGTCGACACACCCTGAGGCAGCCGTCTCCTCGATGTGGCCACGGCGTCAAACGCCACTGGACACCGCAAACCTGTCCGTACGGGGCCGCTCGGGCTGACGGCCTGCGGATGAGACTCGGACACACGAGCACTCCCTGAAGAGGCCCCTGAGCCGCTGACATGCGGCGAGGAAATGCTGGACAACAGCAGGCCTCCCGCTAGTCTGGGACCTGTTGGGCTCCACAGATAACCGCAGGGCTTCAGCCATCTCTTTGGACATGACTGTATCCGATGTGATGGAGGTCGTATCAAAGTCCAGCGAGCCCAGGTCCATGTCCCATTCCTCTCTGCCCCCAGCTCTGGCCATCACCTCATATATGTCGAGCTTACATGTTGGCCTTTCCTCGACAGCAGAGTCGAGACACCTGAAAAAAAAAAAAAAAAAAAAAAAATATTATTTTAAAGTGTATTATGTACAGCGTTATCTTGTTTATGTAAATGTAAATATTATCTTGTGTAGTCTATTTTGACAAGTAGGCATTAGCATTCACATGATCTAGGTATGTTATATATCACAAGACATTGCAGAGAAGTTCAGTATTCATTTGAGCATGGATACTTACTCATTGACCAGGTGTTGGGCAGCAGTAATGGTTTCAGAGTCAGTAGAACAAGAGTCCATTGACGATGGGGTGACAGCGTAATCTTGAAGGTAACTCTTATTTCTTGGAATGAAATCACCACTATCACTGGGAAAGGACTCTGCATGCTGGCCAGCCTCACCCTGCATGTCTGAAGACACAGGTGGGTCCCTGTGGAGAGAAGTGAAGGTATATATCACTAATGTACTGATTCACATTATGATTTGCATTAAGAAGAACCCTTTGTAGTAAGGCTTACCCAGCAATCTTCACAGTGGTTGGTCCATCACTGACAAAATTGTCAAGATGATTTGTCCCCATAGAGTAAGTCTTTAATATTGTTTGAAGATCCCGTAAAGGTCTTTGTAAAGTGATAGCTAGAGGGTTCAAGTACTTGGTTAGTAGGCTAACAATGCAAGCTAATCCAAATTAATTAATATCTGTAGGGGACAATGCAAGCATCCAAATTAATTAATATATGTAGGGGACACTGCACTTACCGTGTAGTAACGATCGCAGTGTGAAATCAAAGTGAATATAAAACCGAACTCGGCGCATTATGACGCACTGAACAAGTGTAGGAACGTTTTGTCTCCATGGCAATTTAGCCTAAATTGTCGTCATAATAGTGATTAAGTAGTCCAGGGCTATTCAACTAGCAGCCCGCGGGCCAGTTGGATTTAATTGCGATCAGCCCGCAAACTAACTTAATATCTGGCTTTCAAGACTACGCTATAGCCTAATCGATAAAATAAAAGACAGCAGTGATTGGCTGCAGAAATGTCGCGCGGCTCGCGCCTGTCAGCTGTCAGATATAGGGTGCGTTCATAAATTCAATCTGACACTCTGAAAACAGAATAACGCACGGTTAAAAAGTTTCAGATTGTGCTTGGAGCGCTCGGATTGGCAATTTACGAAAGCACCCATAACCTACATTCACGCGTTGGGAGCAGTTAACCATGTCTCTGTCAAAAAATAAAAAATAATAATGAAAACCCGGAATGGACTGAAAATTATTTGTTTAGGCTACATTGCCGTTAACATCACAGTAAAGACAGTAAAGTCTTTACTGTGCAACGAATGCATTTATATAATGAAGGAATATAATGTTAAGTGGCACTACAATTCAAAGGAGTAGGCTAAAGTAGCCTAGCCCTCGGTCACTTTTGCACGGAACAAGAATTATGATAGCATCCCTGCGTGTAGCATGATCAAATGTTCTTCTTGTTATTATCACGGAGAGATTCTGAATCTGTCTTCTAATTATTCAGTGTTGGGAGTAACGTGTTACAAAAGTAATGTAGGCTAATTACTGTGTGTTGCTTTTTGTTGTAACGTGGTAATGTAAGGCATTACAAAAGGCATTAGGCCTATAATTTTAGGCTACTATTCAATCAGGAAGCAAGCACCTGTCTTTTCCTGCACTGCAGGGAAATCTGTGTAGGGCAGCTCTCAGATGTTCACTTCTGGTCAAATTCAACCATCACTCCTCACTGTCCTAAAATCGTCTGTTCATTGTGTGCTCAGTTAGTGCACAGTGCCACTGTTCTGTAAACGGAAGACACTCACAGTGCCCCACGCGTCTCAGACGGAGCCTTTCACAAATCCAGACAATCAACATGTTGCAGCAGGAGAAGAGCGCAGTGGAGCAGAGTGGCTGAAGAGCTTAAAACATCAATAATCTTTCACCAGAATTGCAACGCAACCATGGCTTCAAGGTCCAGTGCACAGTTTGATTTGCCCAGTATCATTATTGTAACTAAGGTCAGCAGAACGGTTGTTTCTGTGATATTGCACTTTTTCAATGCATAGCACACACTTTAGTGTATTTTGGTAATCTTCACATAGTGTCAGCTTGTCGAAATTAATGTCTGTTCGATTTGGCAGGAGACTCAAATATTAATTATCAGAAAGTTCATAATACATTGTAATAAACTATTTTCCTTGTGGTTTTTAAGCAGATCCTAAATTAATTCTGATGATTGATGTACCAGACTAGTCTTGATATGAGGACACACTCAATGAACCGTCTTTGTCCACTGTCACTCATACCAGGGATGGATTACTGCACGGGCCTACCGGGCCCAGGCCCAGGGGCCCAAGGGGTCAGGGGGCCCTGAAGCCTAAGCCTTTGCATGGAATCATTGCCTCGATATCAACAAATCAGGATGTAGCCTATGAATCTGATTGAATTTAGTATTGGCCATCCCCAAAATGCACCAGAATACAGGGATCACATCAAACAAATAAAAAAAATTCTGGGGGAGGACCCCCATAATCCGCCCATGCCCGGCTCCGCTCTCACTCAGAGCCGTATACGACTCTGCTCTCACTGGGGTAATACTGCCCCCTTGTGTGCATAAAGGGAACTAATGATAGCAAGGTAACATCTGGCCCTCTTTTTTTATCAATACTAGAGCAACATAATTAGCTTAATTCTCTCACTGTCCGAGCTGAATAATTAGCTCATGTACTACTGAATGATACTCGCGAGCAGAACACAGAATACTATATACACGCATGCATGCACACACTTGTGTGTCTACAGGTGAAACTCAAAAAAATTGAATATTGTGCAAAAGTTCATTTATGTCAGTAATTCAACTTAAAAGCTGAAACTAATATATTATATAGACTTCAAGCCTTTATTTTGATGATTATGGCTTACAACTTATGAAACCCCCAAATTCAAAATCTCATAAAATTAGAATACTACATGAAATCAATAAAAAAAAAAATGGATACAGAAATGTCAGCCCTCCAAAAAGTGTAATCATGTACTTGTACTCAGTACTTGATTTGGGTACAGGTTTTGGTACTTTTGGCAGTGTGGGCAGGTGCCAACTCCTGCTGGAAAATTAAGTGTGTTGACTTTGGTCTTAAATAAAGCACAGTGGACCAACACCAGCAGGTGACATGGATACCCAAATCAACACAGACTGTGGAAACTTCACACTGGACTTCAAGCATCTTGGAGGACTTTGGACCACTGAGCAACAGGCCAGTTCTTTTTTTCTTTAGCCCAGGTAAGACGCTTCTGACGTTGTTTGTTCAGGAGTGGCTTGACAAGAATACGACATTTGGAGCCCATGTCCAGGATGCGTCTGTGTGTGGTGGCTCTTGATGCAGTAACTCCAGCCTCAGTCCACTCTTTGTGAAGCTCCCCCACACATGAGTGGCCTTTTCCTGCAATCCTCTCCAGGCTGCAGTCCCCCACACATGAGTGGCCTTTTCCTGCAATCCTCTCCAGGCTGCAGTCCCCCACACATGAGTGGCCTTTTCCTGCAATCCTCTCCAGGCTGCAGTCATCCTTGCTGCTTGTGCATCTTCTTCCTCCACACTTTTCCCTTTCACTTCACTTTGTATTAAAGTGATACAACACTTTGAGAACATCCAACTTCTTTTTTAATGACCCTTTGAGGCTTTCTCTCCTTGTGGAGGTTTAAAGGCTCAGGAACCCTTTGCAGGTGTTTTGGATTAATTATCTTAGAGTGTGTCACTTTGAGCCTACAATATTGAACCTTTTCACAATATTCTAATTTTCTGAGATTTTTTAATTTGGGGTTTTCATAAGCTGTAAGCCATAATCATCAGAATTATAACAAATAAAGGCTTGAAATATATCACTTGGCATGTAATGAGTCTATATCCTCCTGAGAACCAATCCATAGACCTATGTCCTCTGTAGTGGACATAAGTTCTAGAAGCATACCCCTTTACCCCTTTGAGCTATTCTATCAATTCCCGTGGTCTTTTAAAGAGGACATCCTGGGCTTTCTAATGATATATCATGTGATTGGCTGGGTTGCTGGGAACCTCCTCTTCCTGGTTCTCAAAAATGGTTGACATCAAAACAAGCACATTTTATGGAAGGAGGAGAGATAAGTCAAATAGTGTCTTCTTATTAAGCATTCATTATGATGGCAATATATGGTCTTGTTAATGAAAATGTCAGGAATTATATATGATTCATTTTGAAAGAAGTTAAGTTATTTACATTTTGAAATAATAGTGACTTTATGAATGTCCATTATAATGGACACCAGGACCAAAATATTTAGATTTTTTGGGAAATTTAGGGACTGTTCGTTATTTATAAACGGGGTCACCGGAGGGATTTTGAGTGCTTCAATCAAAAGTTGCATGACCCTCCCCTGCCTGCAAGAAAATTATCAACGACCCTCCAACAGCCTTTTCAAAAAAGACATGACCCTCCCCAGCTAATTGTCGATACCTTCCACCCACGCTATAGAGCACTATGAAAACACATCAGCTTAAGCTGTCGTTCGAAACTCACCCTCTGCTTTTTGATCTTACACATCACACTTCACCAAGATGGTGGCCATTTCAGTAGATTTACTCACTAACATTGTTGTGGAAACACAATAAACATGGAAACTAAGGCCTAGTCCACACGTACAAAACCGATCTTTTTTTCCTCCGTCTTCCCTGAAACCGCATCAAGAATATTTGCGTCCAAACGGATCCATCTCAACACGACTCAACACGTTACTTCATACCCCAGGCCTATAGGTGGCACTGTTTCTTTACAGAAATTGACCAAAGTTTGTGCTTTACAAACAGACAGAATAAGCTATGACAAAATGGCTAGTGCCAGGAAACCAGAATTGTTTGTGTGGACTGATGGTGAACTGTCAACTGTAGTCAACTGTAAAACTAATCAACTTTATTTTACGGTTTGTGAAGGGTGCAGTCCCGTCCTTTATATGGCTAATGCAGGTAGGCCTACTAATCACCTTTACTTTCTTTGGTTGTAGTCCGTGATTCACATTAGTTTTGGCGATCACTAAACGCAAGGCTTACCCAAGTTCTAGGCTATTCTGTCGCCACATTTATAATATTGCTATAAAACCTTTGTTAGTAACAATATGTTGCCTGCATCAAATCAAATCGCGCATTTGCAATCAGTGTGCTACCATCTGCTTAACGTGAGTTCTAAGCGTCTTTGTATGCTTATATCTGATTTCACTCGACTGTGAATGCATGTACATATGTTGTAAGACATGTAAAATAAATGAATGACACTGGCACTACGCACAAATTAATGTAGCCTGAACTTACACGCACTTTCCTAATAACTTAAGTTCTCTCGGCGTCACTGACAGTAGCTAGAATGCATTAAAAAAAGCGGGGAAAAACAGTGTTCAGTCCACCAAGTCATAAGCTGCTCGGCTGCGCGCTTTCAGTTGTGATATTTATCTTACGGGTGTAATCGTAAGGTAATGTCATGTATGAAAACTAGTATTGTTAGGCAATACTATAAGTGCAAGTCAGGGCAGCTGAGGTGACATCATCGATCACGCCAAGCAGGATGTGCGGTTTAAGCTGTCTAAACGAATTCAAGCGGGCTATGGTTTCAGATTTCTCCACTCTGGGACCAGGTTTCAGAAAAGTGCGGTTTCGGGCAGTGCGTTTACAGGATTTGTTTGGGCCTTTCGGCCAAGGCGAAGCAAAACCTCTGCGTTTAACCTAAAAAAGAGTCTCCGTGTGGACGGGCCCTAAATGCACACTTCCTGCAACTGCATTAGCCTACTTGAAATCAGTTACTCCTCCAGTAAGTATTCACATGAAATAAAACAATAAAACATTGAGACCATTCAACAAAGCACACTGGGTAATAACAAATTCAACACATGAACTTGTTGCAATGGACTCATCTCTAGGCTTCCTCAGTCATTGTAAAGTTGCCGAAGCTGAACATTATCCAAAACTCAATCTCTCAGACGAGCGTCAATTTGGAAGCTTGCTACACTCCTTCCTTCTCAAATGACTTGAATGGCTTTATAAGCATGCACACTGTTTAAAGTTAGGCTAGGCTACACGGTAAACTACAAGTAAACCAAAGTTAAATTTAGCTTTTTTAGGGCTGGATAAAGTTGACCAAATGGATATAGGCTGTTAGGCTTGAATAAAGTAGGCTACTTTGTTGCTCCAACCCTTCCAACGTTAATGGGGACGGATGTTGACATTTTCCGTATTTTGCGTGAGAAACCTGGACAATCTCCCTTATTTTCATTGTTCAATGTTGACAGAGCTAAGGAACGAAAGAGAACGTTATATGGCGACAGAAATCAACAATCAAACAAGCCACTTTGATTTTTTGCTGTTTTCATTAATACAAAAGATGGGTGACCCCCCTCCTAAAAAAAAAAGTTAGGTGACCCTCCCCTTAACAAAGAATAAAAAGACATGACCCTCCCCTATTTTCCTCCGGTGACCCCGTTTATAAATAACGAACGGTCCCTTAGGAGATCATTTGTATAGGATGAATGAGGGGGGGCAGATTTGGAGCTCTCAGGTGATGAGTGAGTGAATCAGAGATGAGGACTATGATCCTGTGCCTCAAGAAGATAGCGAGGAAGAGTAAGACAAAAAAATGAATTATCGCAGATGAAAGAAAAACATGAAAATGAAATGAACAATCCAGAAAAAAGAAATACAACTGTCCAAAAAGGCAAATAAATTATATTTTCCCTTATATTTGGTTAAGTTTACCCTTAATTTAATACCACTAAAAGCATAATTTGTCCATTTTTGTCTATTTTCATGGCTACCTTTTCATAGTAAAACGGTCCTTTTGTCCACCACAGGGGACATGCTATAAAATTTGAAATAAAAATACATTTTAAAAAATAAAATATGTAAGATGTTTTTTTTAATCCTAAATAGAAAGGAAATCACAAAAAAAAAAGAAATTGTTGGACACTTTTTTCTTGGTTCCCAGGAGGGTATAATATAGTTCAACTTTTTAAGTTGAATTACTGCCATAAATGAACGTTTGCACAATATTCTATTTTTTCTAGTTTCACCTGTATTATTACATATACATTATTACATATCACATATATTATTTTTTTCAATCAGGAACACACAAATAAGAACACACTGTGCATATGTATGAGATGGAACAATCTTAGATGATCAAAAGGGGGGCAACTCAACTCACTCATTTAACTTAGGAAGGCAAAGTTGGACATGTAATTGCATTTATTTATTTATTTATTGATGTTTTACAGAAAATCTGGACATGTGTATGACCTCCATCAAAATCCCAGTTTTATCCTCTCAGGGCTCTGTGGTGCTTTGGCCTGCTGAGGTTCCTTCGAGCTGCGAGGGTTCCCTCGAGCTGCTAGGCACTACAGTTACCATCCCCTGATTGGAATGGGAGCAGGAGCAGTTCCTGGCGAGGTTAATGAGCATTTCCCATCCCAGGTGTGGTGGGGGAGCCGCTCTGGCGAGGCTAATGAGCATTTCCCATCCCAGGTGTGGTGGGGGAGCCGCTCTGGCGAGGCTAATGAGCATTTCCCATCCCAGGTGTGGTGGGGGAGTCCCAGGTGTGGTGGGGGAGCCGCTCTGGCGAGGCTAATGAGCATTTCCCATCCCAGGTGTGGTGGGGGAGTCCCAGGTGTGGTGGGGGAGCCGCTCTGGCGAGGCTAATGAGCATTTCCCATCCCAGGTGTGGTGGGGGAGTCCCAGGTGTGGTGGGGGAGTCCCAGGTGTGGTGGGGGAGCCGCTCTGGCGAGGCGCTGCAGAAACGTAAACCTTCTCTGGGTGGAGGTGGCAGATACACCTCTTCCCATTTTATGAAACAACAAACTCGACTCATCATCTCCCTCAGGCCTTTGGTGGAAGCCTCTGGGCCCTGTGTGGCGTCCTCTCTCCTCTAGCTTCATCCGTGTCTGTGGCTTGAGCACCATCATGTGTCAGAAAGGCTCCCGCTGCCTCATCTTCTCCCAAAGATGTAGCTGAACTGAAACATTCAGAACAACAACACATGTCAGAGAATGGAGTGCATCTTGCTGTAGTGACAGACTTCAGGTTTCAGGCTTACAGCAAAGCAACTTAAATCAACACAATGTCCATGCACAATGGCATACAATAAAAAGAAAGAAGTCTCTGATATTGCCAGTGTGCACCCGGACATTGCTTTGCTTTGCTATAGCCCCATTATCATAATGAATGACGTTAAATATTTAAATAAGTATATTTAGGTAAGTGGTCTCTCAGCGGCTCGCGCAAGGCAGCCTCAAGCCCATTGGTGGCTATATGGAGGAGAATGGATGTTGGGTTAAGATGTTGCCTCTGTACACAAAGGCAAGCTGATCATCCCTACTGTGAAACAACATACGATGTACAATTCCCAGAGAAGTATCTTTCTGATGACTGGTATGGATAAAAAAACATCTGTGTCAAATGTAAACAAAGTACTTAAGTCTTATTGCCTGCTGCTGTTTATGTGCTTGGCTTCGTTGAGGCCTTATGGGCCAGATTCCTGTATGGATGAAATCTTTTCTCAATAGAGACCTCCAAGTTCAGTACTAGGGATTCATCCAGTGATTGGAAACCGGCCCCATGTACACCTACTGTACAGTATCTTCATTCAACACACACACACACACACACACACCTCCCCTATCTATAATCAATGCCATACTCAAGCATTTTAGATTGGGTAAAGACTTTGTACTGACCGGAGCTCACAGCAAAAGGGAGGTTGGTGATGGCTGCTCTCCCCCAAATTCAGGCCCTCAATAACCCAGTCCACACATGTATCATCAGACTCAACCTGTGGAATATAAGTGTATCTGTTAATGTATCACATTAAGTTCAATATAAGTCATATATAACATATAATAATATATACATTATATCATTTTTTTCTTCTGCAAATTGGACCATTTAATAGCCACATAAGCAGGTGTGACTTTGGTCCCGAGTCATTTAATAGCCACATAAGCAGGTGTGACTTTGGTCCCGAGTCATTTAATAGCCACATAAGCAGGTGTGACTTTGGTCCCGAGGGGAGAAAGTTACAGGTTGTTGTTGTTATTATTATTTGTTATTATTATCAATATTGCATTCAACCGTTTCTGCTTACCTCCAAGTCCCCTTCGCTGAACTCTGTAGACTGTAGAGTTTGAGAAGGCACTGCTACCTGCTCTGGTCTCAAAGCTACCGCTAAATGGGGAACAGAGGTGTTATGAGACACAGTTCATCTGCCCCACAGGATTCATTAGAGATGCCATTTCTTATTCATGCATTGGCTTGCTCTCATAACAACTCTACGGTCTTGTTGTCTGGTAAGGCAAGGTGCAAGCAACGCTGAGGTCATGGGTTTGAACTGTTTGAGCAACACCAAGGTCATAGGTTTGACCCGGAGAGAACTCTTACAGATTTACTAAATGTAGTATATTGTACATTTGTCCACAGTTTGAGATAAAACTACCAGCAAGTAAGCGTAAATGTATTGTAATGTAATGTAATTTCCCGCTTATTAAGGAAAGTTTAACAGATTAGGGATGTTGTAGGGAAAGCCACTAGGTGGCGGATTAAGCGGGCGAGCATGTAGCTTGTTGCTACTACTGCCTGGGCGAGTTGATCTGATGTTAAAAGACCTGAAACCTCCATTGAACATCACTGATGATGCATCCCAGACAAGGGCATCCACAGATCCATATCTTGAAACCTACATCTAATACGCTGGAAACTATAATTACCTCACTAAATGAATGCCATGTCTTTAATAGCCTGGCTTAACATGCTTGCTTCAATCATGAGTGTGAATAACCGGTGTTGAGGGAGGTCCTCTACTAACCTGGACCTTCCGTGAGGAGACAGATGGGCTGTAGGCTGCATTCCCCTACATCTACTCCCTCAACCACATAATCTCCACAATCTGCATTTGTTTCAACCTGAGAAAAATAGAGGTCTCTTTACAGCCTCCTAGTCCAGTTCCATAAACCCACAGGTGTATAAACATCACAGGGGTGGGCAAACTTTTTGGCTCCAGGGCCACATTGGGTTTTGAAAACTGGCCGGCGGGCCGCACTACGGCTGGGCCCTCTCACAGTTTTTAAATGGTCAGTAGTGGGAACTTCTGTTGCCTTCATGATTTCCTTTTAAAATTTTCTTATAAGAAGGACATATCAATTATCAACAATGACAAGCCAGCTGGAACCTGCGGCTCTCTCTCCCTCTCGTGAGTGCAGGCGCGTTCCCAATTAAATGGATCGCATAATGTTCACGTTAGATCTGCTGCAAAGGAGATAACTAAGAGTTAACATGATGTTATCTCTATTTAACATTAATCATGATGTTTTGACATTGACATTGTAAACGTTCTCTAAGGAGAGTGAAACGCAGTTTGCAGTAAAGCTAACCAACGTCGTCGCTATCGCAGGAAAAAATAGCGAGCAGCCTGATAACCAAATTAAATGCTCGGCGGGCCGGATGAAAGTGCTTGGCGGATCCGGCCCGCGGGCCGCAGTTTGCTCACCCCTGATCTAGGATATATCTAGAGACAAAGACAGGTCTGACAACTGTGTAACCAATAGCACTTCCATAAGATTGACTGATTGTGTTTAACAAACAAACAAAATTACTTTCTGCATCTAGGAATATGTTACATAGATTAGAATTTTGTTTTTGCAATTATAATCAAAAGTGGTTAATCAGCGTTCTCCGTTATTAGGCCTACCATAAGCTCCTCTGGATATGACTCCATGGAACCAGTGTCAGAATGTTCTGCCATCTGATGTGATCCTACAGGTACCTCTAAATGAGTAAAATAAAACAGGAATTAATACCTGTCCTACCTATGTGTACTCATACAACAGAATACCATTCCCTGAAATGCAAATGCTCTTTTGAATCATACGTTTGGTAGATGAGTACTCTGCAGTTCCATTAACAGTGTACCTTGAGCTCTTCCTGAGAGTACTGCAAAGGATGAGAAGGAATTGGTGACTGAGCCTGGCATTCAGGAGGAAATGAGAGAGAGAGAGAGAGAGCACATGATGGATTAAAGAATGGGAAATGGATGATATGTACTAATACTGTATCAATATTGTAAAGCACTGCAACAGTGTTTACCTGTCAGCAATGCCATTTTACACTTGCCTGCTCTCCATGGTCTACAGTGTTGTATGAAGGCATTGGTTTGAATTCACAACATTGAGAAATGGAGAAATAGTTGAACACTCAAGCCTTTAACCTTTCATTCCATCATTTTAAGTGTGAAGCTATAGATTGCAGTATGAAATTAATCACAATCCCATCATAGTATCCATATTTCCAATATCCCTAAAATCATAGCTAGTCTAAAAGTCTAAAAACATGTTGAAGCCACAGGACATGGAAACCTATTAAATTAATCTGTTTTTGGTTGTTTCTCTCAATATGAAATATATTCAAGCCAAGGCGTTATTACCATAGTAGGTGTAGTATGGTTGATCCAACTATGGGTGTTGGTGGTGGTCAGCCAAGTAGCCACTGGTTGATCCGCCAAGCAAATGAATTGTGGTAATACATCATAGACAACTATGACATCACAATTAAGATCTGGTATATTAACTTGAATCACACGGCACATCATAGACACTGTTTTGTATCAAAATACTTTATTGACTATTGTCTGACATCAATAAAAATAAAGTTGTAACACATACACATGATAATATACTGTACAGAGGCTGAGGTTGAATAGTCAAAAAATTACATTCTATGTATTTTCATAAGCACTTTTTCTTGACCTAGATAAAGAAGGGAAGTCAAGAAAGTTTCAGGAAAGATGTAAAGGAAGTTTCAGGAAAGATGTTAAGGACATGCATTGTTGAGAGAATCTGACATTTACACTAGGCTACATAATTATGCAATGGCTGATAATATTGACATAGTTTATGTTGGTTGTTTGTTTACTGTTTACATTTTTATTGTCTATATTCTTTTTTTGTGAATAGCCAAATGGCGTGTCACTTTCAGTGCTGCTACAGCAAGGGACTGTGGGACCGCATTATCAGGGATCATTTTCTTAGTAAAGGATTGCCCAGTGTAGATGAGAAAGGAAGCACCTTTCTTTAGACTTGAGAGAATCTTACCAGTTTTTTATCATTGCTATCACTTCAGGGTCATTTCACTCAGATAGAAAGCTGAAAAAAAATATATTTGACCACAACCAAGCCATGAAAAACTAAGTACAAACTTGAGGTAAACAGGTACAGAGGTAAAGTATAAACTTTCTGAAACGGTTGGATTCATTTCGAATCAGCAAAGTGTTTTTAGTCCTTTGTGTCATCTTCATTCCTTGGGCACTAGAAAGTAGCCCATGTTGTGGAAATGGACATTCTGGCCACTGTCCTCCTGTACAGGGGGGAGCTGATGCTGCAAGGTGAACTGTGAGGGCGTGGGGCTGACGGGTGACATCAGAGGCTTGTCTTCCTCCAGGGCGGGTGGCTGAGGACGGGAAGCAGGGGGTGCTGCAGAGGCTGAGGCTGAACCCAGCTTACCCAGCGTGGACGCGAAACGCATCCTGTGTCTGAAAAAGAGAGATGGACAGAGAGAGAGAGAGAGGGACACAGACAGAGAGAAAGAAGGAGAGAGAAAAAGTGAGAAAGAGATGACTGACATTTTGACAAAAAAATACAGAGAAAGGGAAGTATAGTCACACATATTCAAAGTCTTATAAACAGGATGCAGCTTCAAA
>NC_063201.1:2150935-2273435 GCF_017589495.1 Alosa alosa
AGCCTGGCCGCGTACACACTCCTGTCCATCCCCACAGCCTCCAGCACGCACCAGCAGCGTGAGTAGAGCACAGAGTAGGAACACTTCACTACTGAGGCACGCCGGCTACAGTGCAGGACGCAAAATAAACACCATGAATTACATTTACAGTTTGCCAGATTTGGCAGATTAGCTAGATTACAAATCCCAATGATATAATTTGCAGTAGGCTATATGCATATGGTGTTATATGATTTATGGTTATGCTTATGGTTATGTTTGCATAATTATGGTGCTTTATGATCTATGGTTATGCTTATTGTTATGTTTGCATAATTATGGTGCTTTATGATCTATGGTTATGCTTATGGTTATGTTTGCTTAGCTTTATGAACATCACATGTACACACACACACACACACACACACTTTTGCAGGTGGAAACGCACCTTTTCTCAAGCAGGATGTAGCACTTGGGAATGGGCACCACGGGTTGTGGCGATGTCCAATCACAGCGGATGTTGCTGCCAGGTGACCTCCTGTAGCATGACAGAGTGGGCCGCACTGGCGGAGCTGTACCGGAGGGGTGGGGGGGGCGAAGAGTGACATCAGGTTTGTATGTACCGGTATGTATGGGCGTATGTGTACAATTAGCTACCAAACCAAATAGCACAATGTAGGAATTCCCCCTTTTGGCAGTTTTCAACATATTGGGGTCCCAATTTTGTTGTCTAAAACTGACAAAAAGGGTATTCTCCTACCCATGACAACATTGCTACACAGTCCACAACAGCAATGCCATTATTCTAAAGAAAAAGAACTAGCTTACGTTATTTTGCTTTAATATTTGTTATTTAGTATTTTATGAGAAATAGAATATGAGACGTGTGTTTGTGTGTGTGTGTATGTGTGTGTGTCTGTGTGTGTCTGTGTACAGTATGTGTGTGAGTGTGAGTGTGAGTGTGAGTGTGTGTGTGTGTGTGTGTGTGTGTGTGTGTGTGTGTGTGTGTGTGTGTGTTTGCGCATTCTCACTTCCAAGTGTGATGTTCACACTGCTCATCAGCGCCCCCTGTCTGTAGCAGCTGTAATTTCCTACATCCATGAGGCCAAAGTGAGGCAGAGTGAGAGGGCTCATCCCTGTACTGCCTTGCACCAGCACACCATTCCGAGTCCAGTAACTCTGCCTCTCCAGTGCCACAGCTCCTCCCTCTGCTGTGACATCATCCTGCAAAGGAGGCTTGGCGACCACTGTGGAGCCCACTCCTGATGTGCTGGACGACACATGTGGCCTTGCGCTGACAGCTTCCTCCTGGTTGCTAGACGACGCATGTGGCCTTGCGCTGACAGCTTCCTCCTGGTTGCTAGACAACGTATGTGGCCTTGCGCTGACAGCTTCCTCCTGGTTGCTAGACGACGCATGTGGCCTTGCGCTGACAGCATCCTCCTGGTTGCTAGACGACGCGTGTGGCCTTGCGCTGACAGCTTCCTCCTGGTTGCTAGACGACGCGTGTGGCCTTGCGCTGACAGCTTTCTCCTGGTTGCTAGACGACGGGTGTGACCTTGCGCTGACAGCTTCCTCCTGGTTGACCGATGGGACTGTTTCTGTTGTGGCTTTGGAGGCATTTGGCTCATTCTCAGATGCATCCCCTATTTCTCTTCGGAGTGGCACCCCCGTCTCTCTCTCGTGTTCCTCAGGTAGGGTTCCGTCTGTGTGTTCATCATTTCCCACTGAAGAGGTTCCACTTGTCTCTCTACGGAACCCTTCAGTGGATGTTCTCCGGTCTCCCTTTGGTGAGCTCCAGATGTGGTTCTGTTTTTATCATAGTGTCCGCCAGTGGGGGTGACCACGCCCTCTTCCTGGTATTCTTCATGTGAGGTTCCGTCTGAGGTTCTATCTGAGGTTCCATCTGAGGTTCTATCTGAGGTTCCGTCTGAGGTTCCTTCATGATATGTCAATCTCACTGTCTCCGTTTGGTAGGTTACAGTAGAGCTTTCTGCCGTTTGCATCCTGTGGCCCTCATTTGAGGATGTCCGCGTGTTTTGCTGGTAAGCCCCAATGAAGGGTCTCTCAGATTTTCCCCGGACTTTCAACACTCTGTCAACAATGACATCACCATGGCAATGAAGGAGGACTTCGCTGCCCGGGCTCAACACCAATACCCCGCGAGCTGGATCTGAGAAAGCCACAGAGAGAAGAAAAAAACAACAAGCATGAATCATCTTCATGTCTCAAAGGTAGTGTGTAGGGGTGCTGGAGAGGGAAAGAATGCAGATGTACGTGTCTATGTGTGTGTGTGTGTGTGTGTGTGTGTGTGTGTGTGTGTGTGTGTGTGTGTGTGTGTGTCTATGTGTGTAAGAGTGTGTGTGTGTGTGTGTGTGTGTGTGTGTGTGTGGTACAAAATGTGTGGGTGACATTTTCAGATAAACTGAAAACAGCCGCCTTACAAAATGTCCCCACAAGTATTCCTCTCACTTCCTCTTTCTTTCATCCATCCTTCCTCCTCTGACCCCTTCTCTTCCTCTCTCAGAGCGCTCAAGGGGAAATGCATGTGATGGCACTCAACACTATGCCTATGGTATGGCTATTTTATTTGTGTCCAAAGCCAAATCTCATGCATGCCTTGAAGTTCATTTTTTCAATAGTTCAATTTGAACTTGGTTGAATTGGCTGTGGTAATAGATTCTTCATCAGAACATCCTCCATGTAGCCTGGGAGAACTACACAAACCTGTTTGCAATTGAGAATTGAGCAGTGGTCTGGTGTTAACCAGGTTTTCCTCTGATCATTGTGGAATTGGAATGAAATTAGACATTACCTATCACCTGACATTCACCACATAGCGAGATTTTTAGTGTCATTAAACAATAAATAATCTACTCAAAATTGAGTTATCTGGTTTTGTATTTGCCAAAATGTTTTTAGATTTGTAAACAGAGAATGAATAATGATTTACATTATATTATTGTATCCATTTGAGCCATTGCAAGGTTATGAAAATAGGTCAAATGTTTTTGTTGGATGTACAGTAAGTCCTATGAGTGACCAAATGAACTCTTACTGTAGTGGCACAAACAACATTACGTTACAATACATTAAAAAGGACAAATACTTGTAGGCTACTTCTGAATACTGAAGTATTTTTAAAATCAAGTACTTATGTACAGCGGGGAAAATAAGTATTGAACACGTCAACATTTTTTTCAGTAAGTATACTTCCAATGAGGCTATTTGCATGAAACTTTCACCAGACATTAGTATTAACTCAGATAATCCACCCATATAAAAAAATCCAAACATTAAAGTCCATAGGTAGAGTAATGTGCAATAAAGTGGAATGACACAGGAAAAAAGTATTGAACACGCCTGCTGAAATTTCTTAAATACTTTGTGGAAAAGCCTTTATTCGTAATGACAGCTTTAAGGCATTTCCTGTATGATGAAACTAATCAGTCACATTCTGGTGTGAGTTTGGCCCATTCTTTTAAACAGATAGTCCTTTAATATTGAAGATTTCAGGGGTCCCTGTTGTGTATCCTGATCTTTAGTTAACTTCCAAAACTGTTCAATTGAATTAAAGTCAGGGCCTTGATTTCCTTTCTCTGAAACCAATTGAGAGTTTCCTTTGCTGAATGTCCTGCTGGAAGGTCTAGCCATGTCTCATCCTCATCATCCTGGTGAATGTAAAGATTCTTCCGGAACAAAATGACTCCATTCATCATTCCTTCAACTGTATGAAGTCTGCTAGTACCATGAGATTAAAAACAGCCCACACCATGATGCCACCACCTCCAAACCTCACTGTTGGTAGGGTATTTTTTTTAGGGTGATGCACAGTGCCATTTCTCCTCCAAATATGGTGTGTAGTATGACATCCGAAAAGTTAAATTTTTAACCAGAATACATTCTCTCAGTATTTCATAGGATTGTTCAAATGTTGTGTAGCAACATAACTTTCAACGAGCTTTGACATGTTTTTCTTCAGCAATAGAGTCATGCGGGATGAGCGTGCATAGAGGCCATGGCGGTGGAGTGCATTACCTATGATTTTCTCTGTAACAATTGTACCTGCTGCCTCCAAGTCTTTCTGGAGCTTTCTCCAAGTGGTCCTTGGCTCTTGAGCTACTCTTCTGACTATCCTTCTGACTTCCTGGTCAGAAATCTTGCAAGGAGATCCTGGGCATGGCCAGTTGATGATGTAGTGATGTTCCTTCCACTTGCAAATAATGTCTCCAATACTGCTTGCTGGATGATTCTGAAGTTTTGAAGTGCATCTGTAACCAGTTCCATTAATATGTTTTGCAACAATAAGGTTGCAAAGATCTTGGGAGGGCTCTTTGCTTTTACCCATTATGAAATGTTTCTTGTGTGACACCTTGCTAACAAAAAACCTTTTTATAGCCCACCAGTATGTACTAACCCAGCTTATATCAATTTGTACAGATAGGAGGGATAATTTCTCTAACTACTTATAGATTCCAGTTTGTTCTTGGCCATTCCTTGCCCTTGTGTACTGCTTTTTCTTAGCGTGTACTTTTTCCCTGTGCCATTACACTTTTTTACTCATAACTCTACTTTTAGACATTAATGTTTGGATTTTTATATATGTGTGGAGTACCTAAGTTAATACTAATGTCCGGTGAAAATTTCATGCGAATAACCTCACTGGAAGTATACTGTACTTACTGAAAAAAATGTTGACGTGTTCAATACTTATTTTCCCCGCTGTACTTCAACATTAGCAACTTCCACTTGTATTAGAGTAATATTTGACAAGGTGTATCTATACTTTCACTTAAGTAAAGAAATTGTGTACTTCGTCCACCTCTGCACACACGCGCGCGCGCACACACACACGCACACGCGCGCACACACGCGCGCGCACACACACACACACACACACACACACACACACACACACACACACACACACACACACACACACCTATGACATAATAAAGATAACACAAGAAATAAAAAATGAGTAACCATTTTAACAGGGAAAAATATGTACTTTTAGATTTATAAAATCTTGAGAAAGAATAAGGAACTAACTACAAGAGCAAATCTGTAGAGTAAATCTGATCTCTTAACTTTGGTTTTTATATATGTACAAATAGGTTATTCGTATAATTTTGAAAATAAAAATCATAGCTCTATTGTGTTCTTCAAATAACACATTGCTAACTGTAGCTAGATGGACAATTTACAAAGTCTTACAGATTTCTGACTGAAAAGAAAAGAGGAACATTTGGCAGACTGTGCACATCAGCACAATATATTCTTTTTGCGGTTCTCATTTCCGGAATTGGATTATTTTCATCAAAATATGCAAATGAAAATTTAACAGAAGTTACACAAATATCTAGACAAAAATAAAAAGTTTGGGTTTGATTTCTGGTTGCCACCATTGTGCCTCTGTAACAGTTGAAATATGTAAGTCGCTTTGGATAAAAAGCGTCAGCCAAATAAATAAATAAAATAAATGTTCTTTTTGCATATTTGCTTTTTTTGATATCATTACTGAGGAACACTGTTACTTTTAGCATGCCATAAACCATATGCACGATACATGTGTTGAAGTCCGTAGACTGAAGACTTCTGTGTGAGTTACTGACCTCTCCGTGGACACATGTTGTCTCGGTAACCTTCCACCAACACCAGGAGAAACAGAGCCCCGACCCCGAGGAGCATCTTCACTGCCAGGACTACAAATGAGTCTACACCGAGAACGAGCCGATGAGACAGCCAGCGAGAAACAAACTACATGTACGAAACCTCTCCATTCGTCCGACGTTGGAAGAAAAACCTTCAGCAAACTTTTAAAAAGTAAAAAATAATGAAACTAAGAAAAGTGTACTGTGGTCCATGACACTATAACATACTGTCAACCCTGTGGAACAGGACTCTTGGCATCTAGGCTGAGCAAGTGACCAGGGGCAGCGCTTCGCCTCACTCTGTAGAGGCTCTGAATCTGTTACCCGAATGTTGCATCAAAGTCGCCTGTTGGCTGAAACAATCAGGCACCCTCTTCCTTCCTCCTGGAGTTACGCCACCAAATTTCTGTTACGGCAACAAAGCCCATGTTGCACAACGTCTGCCCATCAACCCTGCAGGTACCATAATGTGAATAGTGTGGTCAGAATATGAGAGAGGCCATTGCCCCTACACATGCATGCCAGGGAAATGATAGGCCCCACAAATTTCCTTTTTGATTTGTGAGTTTATACAGTACAGGCCAAATAAAAGGTTTGGACACACCTTCTCATTCTATGCGTTTCCTTTATTTTCATGACTATTTACCTTCTCATTCAATGCGTTTGCTTTATTTTCATGACTATTTACATTGTAGATTCATCAAAACTATTAATGAACACATGTGGAATTATGTACTTAAAAAGTGTGAAATAACTGAAAACATGTCTTACAGTATATTCCAGTTTCTTCAAAGTTGCTATTTTCTTTAAATTTAAAACCATATTCAGCAAGCCATAACTTGACAAATATTCATCTGTGGGCCAAATAACTTTAACAGCATTCATTCATAGTTTTCATGCCTTCAGTGAGAATCTACAATGTAAATAGTCATTAAAACATAGAAAACGCATTGAAATAAGAAGGTGCGTCCAAACTTTTGGCCTGTACTGTATAAGGCAGTGTTTCTCAAAGACGTGGTAAAATATAATATATACGAGTTGTTTGCAATGTTGAACCAACTTGTATGTAAATCCAAACAGTTCTGCAACACAGCCTATGTACTGTAAGCTACACCACTTTAAATCCTATAAATCCTCTGGCACAATAAGCAAGGTGCAAAGACAATAAGTAAGGTGGTTCAGTGAGTAGGCCTATTGTGTAATATACTGTTGAAGTAGGTCTACTTTTAGCTAGGCGGTCCATGATTTTTTTTTTTATTGGTTAAGCGATCCTTGGTCTGAAAAAGTTTGAGAAACACTGATATAAGGGTATCAATTACAACCATAACAAACTGGGATTATTTGAAGATTTGATCTACATGGCAAATCTCTCTGTGGGTTTTGTCCTTAATTGAACAACATTCTTCAACATAAAACACAATTTTTTGTGATTGTGTTCTCAGATTGTTGTGCAAATTGTGACTATTTACAATAAGAGAAAAGAGACAAAAAGATTGGGATATATTCTCTTCTCAATTCTGTAGATTCAGATTTTGGTCACTAGACTTCTAATAATAACAACAAAACGTTTTAGTTTCTAAACTGTGGCTTATAAAATATCTGTTCAATGCACCGATTCTGCTTAACAGTAACATTTCAACATTATCTAAACCATATTAATACCCGAATGCATCTCTTTAGTCAGTAGTCGACTAACCATGTAGTATTTCAGATATTTAATCTGGCTACAGATTTAACAAGGAAGCTGTGACATCCATACATCTCCACTGGGCCGAGATGAGTGAATCATAACGGCATAAAATGACTCAGAGCAATTTGGACCCCACATCATGAGGGGATGTCATTGTTACACAGCCAAAAGTAGAGAGATTTCACTGATGCTCTCTTAACATTACTGTCACACATATGGCCATGCTTCAATATGAGCGAAACTACTGAGAATTTTATCAGCCATTTTATTTCAACTTGGTCCTGTTTATGAGGAGGATGAGTTACTTTGGAAGGGGAAAAAGGGCTCTTTTCTATAATTTGTCAGCTGCTTAAAGACATCAAACACATTCCTTTCACTCTGAGTAGATACGATTGAAATAGCAGGGACCTCCCCCCCATGTCTCCTTCTTGTCTCTCATGGGACTGTTGCCGACTGTTTCGGCTGAGTGGCATAGAAGCCGGTACAGTCCGGTTGAGTCATCCCTCACTGATGGGGAAAATCAAATCAAATTTAGGATTAGGCGATAACTTTCACACTGTGCTGAAGGAACGGTGTGTTTGAGATCGAAAGATATCTGAGTGGGAACAAAATCAAGGTCTGTTTAACCTGTAGAGTTTGCGATGTCACATAGACCACCTTTCTCATGCCTCTACATGTCACATGGGCCACCTTTCTCATGCCTCTACATGTCACATGGGCCACCTTTCTCATGCCTCTACATGTCACATGTACCACCTTTCTCATGCCTCTACTTTGCGACATCCACTCCGTTGTTATGAAAGTGCACTCAGGATGGCTACTGTTTTCACACGAGAACAGAACACAGGAAAAACAGTTACTACCAGAGGCATACGAGTGGGACCAACTGTTGCAATGAACAACCGTAAACACACACATGTGCACACACAGTACCCCCCCATACTTCTGCAAAACGTCTCCTGGGGAGTTTCCACACATCCAACATATAACCTCTCTGTTGAGACACAAACATACACAGCACACCACCACCACAACAACAACACTGTTGCAATGTCTTTTTGTGTACCAGATAAACTTCAGACAGCAAATTCCAAGTTGGCTTGTATCTTCTGTTGTTCAGTTCAGTTCAGTTCAGTTTCACTTTATTGTCCCAAAGGGAAACTTGTCTCGCAGTCAGGTACATAAATAACACAAGATACACAAAGACACACGATGGGGTAAAAGACACAGATAATATAACACAAGATGGGGTAAAAGACACAAGATGGGGTAAAAGACACAAGATGGGGTAAAAGACACAGATAATATAACACAAGATGGGGTAAAAGACACAGGTTGATATGGACCCTTTCAAGAGAGTTCCATTATCAGCATCATAGTTGGCCCCACAAGACTTCCGTTTTAACATTCCATATGTTATCTTAATGCAGAGGAAGTAGATTGGGGCCCAAATAGAACGTTCAAGCATTGTTTTTGTTTACCTTGTTGAAAGGGTCTATAAGTTAAGAAGGTTAAGAAAGAAAATAAGAAAGTAAGAAACTGTCTTATCAGTCTACGTTCCTGACAGATGCTCATCAGAATCGTTTCTGTGCAATGAAGCAAAATTGTGCAAATTTAGCAGGCGTATTGCACTAGGGTTAGTCTTTTGTACGTCCACAGAAAGACCATTTTAAGGCTACTAAGTGATTACAAAAAGTTTATTCCAAAAATGATAAGTGACTGGAGTAAGAGATGTGAAAAGCCTCATCAAGCAACGTAATAGGATTCAGCATGCTGGTGTGTGCTGTTGCTGCTACAGTTCAGACCGGCTGTTTGCACGAGTCTGCAGAATTCCTCCTCAACAATGTTACCTCGTCTGAACCGGCAGTTCCCCCCGTTACGCGCAGGATAACCATGGCAACACCACATCATTAATAGGCTAAAGCTAACATGTCTCACGGTGGTCTAAGCACCTCACATTTACCATGTCTCATAATGTCATTTTTGACACCTCTTTTAATAAAAACAGAATGAGGTTTTTTGACTCCCCATTGTATTGGGAAGGCTGCTCATGTTAATACCTACAGTATTTTATATACAGTCATTTCCTGTGTATTAGCCGCATTGTGTTTAAGCCGCAGGACAGTGTTTTATGCAAGTTAAAAGAAACAAAACCATATTATTACCATATTAACTGCCCTCGTGTATTAACCTCATAGCTGAATTTTTTTTGCAAAATCAATGTATAAGCCGCAGCTAATAGTTGGGAAATTATGGTAGTCTATGAGTTAATTTAGACCATAGGTTACACTGATTTTACAACAGCTTTTACAACAAGGGGCGTTGTTAGGCACAAATTTAGCTGTTCTAAATGTAACCTGCGTTACGTTGAACCAATAGCCCAGGCTACTGGCTCGCATGCCAGCAGCACTCTTGAGGCGTCGGGGAGTGAGGTTTTACCAACGTTCCACAAGCACAGCTAAGCTAGCTGGCATCTGTTACACTAATTCAGTGTAACCTACGGACTCGAGTGGCTTATTGCTTTTCTAAAACGGTTACTACATATCCGAGTCTGTACTGCCCTCAAGGACTCAAAGGACTGGGGATCATTCCAATTTGATCAGATTTCTTATATTGATTCCGATTCCAAAATGTTAACGCATGTCCATTATTTTTATTTATTACACGGCTCCTCACAAGACAAGTAGAACGCTCCATTGGCTTGAATGGGATTTCTCAAAGTTCTACAGTAAAACATATTCATGTAATTACCGCTGCAAACATATAATTACCGCCGTCAATGGCAACGGGTTTTGTGCTTCTGATACGTATTTCAAATCACTACGCAAGGACTGGAACTTCATTCAAAAGTGAAAGCAGACGGTTGATCAGCTGTGTTCTAAAGAATGTTTGATTCAAATTTAGCGTGTGTTGATGCAAACTATTTGTTTCTCAGCAAATGCCACAATGAATAGTAACAAATAGGCTAGGTTATGTAGGATAAAGTCATATCGTGGGGAGTTTATTATTTTGTTTTGGCAAGTAGCCGTGTAATAAGCGGGATAATGTATAGAACGCCGGTCATTACTGGGAAAGTAAGTCCCTTCAGGGCGGAACAAGACCCCTCTGCTGAGCGCCGGGGTCCGGTTCACCCTGTCGGGACTTATTTTCCCAGTAATGACCGGCGTTCTATACATCATCCCTTACATAATAGTATACAGTACATACAGTATTTATTTTCTATTCCAGGTGTTGTCTGTATTAAGCCTTAACTCTGAACATTCAAAGGTGGATGTTTGTTTTAAGCCTTAACTCTGAACATTCAAAAAGTGGATATTTATTCTACATAGACGTAAATCATTAAGATTAATCTAGAGCATCTAATTAAAAGAACTCCTAAGCCTTGTTCTGGACAAACAGTTGACTAACATGTGTAACTTGTCTTTGCAATAATAAATAGTTACTGCGTTTAGGAGTAAAAAAATACAACAATTTCTAAATTTGATTTTCAAATCTTGGCTTGCTTATCGAATCCTGAATGCACTTACTGGTTCCACTTCTTTCTTATTGACTCCATACATTTTTTATATTTTCAGTTCCTAACCCAAATTGACCATCAAAGTCTTCACAGTCTCTTAAACACTTGTAGAGGACTACAGGGCCTGAAAGCGCATTTGAACTGAGTTTAGTTAAAACACAAGTTTGTGCAAATGTCACAGAAACAAGACCTTCAATCTAAACCGAAAGGCGTTAGTAAACCACAGCACAGGGCGTGGAGCCGATCTCACTGTGTCAGCAGATGAGGATGAGTCACTGGTTTAGAGGAATCAGGGCCAGTTTCTCGTACATCGTTTAAGCCCAGTCCTGGACTAGAACATGAAAAAATGCAATATGGGACAAACCTGTGCCACAAAAACATGTTTTTTAATTTACTTATCTTAGATATACAATGATTCTGTACACACCAATAGAAATACAATGTGTGAATTAATGTATGTGGTTCACAAACACGGAGCATCTTGATAAATGAGAGGAAGATGTACTTGTTGACCCCTGGTGGCAATTATCACATACTGTAACATCAGAGAGGAATCTCAAGCTGACTTTAAAAAAATCTAAAAAAAGTGTCTAGCTTAGTGAGCAAATATACAGAACCACCAACATACACACTGGTAAACAGCCTCTCAACACAAGACAGTCTTCAGCCAGATCGTTCAATCTGCACATTACACTTCACTCTGACACTAATTGAACACAGCTGATCCTCCCCTACCTTTGCTTCTGAAGGTCAACAATGTGCTTTTCTAGAAGCTTCACACAACAGCGAGCAGTTCTATCAGACGCTCCTTCCCTCTCTCTCGTCACAACGTCCCTGACATCACTGATGAGGCACTGAGCGGGCAGGCAGGTAGATGTGGCTCATGGTCAGTCAGCCAAGGACTGATTGGCGTCTTTGTCAGTCCCTAGACAGGCATGATTCACCAACAAGAGGCCTGGAGGGGCTTCTGTGTGACTCAGGCCAGAGGACCTATGGGGAGCGGGTGGGGGCCGGTGGCAGAGGCTGGAGAGGGTCTGAGGTGACGTCTCCACTCCATTCCCACGAGGGTGTCCCACACCCGCTTCACCTCCGCTGAGGGCAGGGAGAAGAGAGAGACAGAAAAAGAGGGGGAAATACATGAAGAGTGACTCGCTGACTTGCTGATTCAGGCCTGGTACGAGAGGCCCCACTTGGGGCCGACGGGGTTGGGGGTCGGCCGCACGGCCTTCCTCAGCTCGCAGAGCTTGTGGTGGCGCTGGCGCTCGGTGGCCTCGGCGTCCTGCTCCTCCAGGGACTGGCGAAGGAGCTGCTGGAGGAGAGAGAGGCCACAACCCGTGGACGCCGAGACGGGGACGGTGTGGCGGAAGGACAGGAAATGACTGGGGACCATGTCCTCGGGGAGAAGGTGACAGAAGTCTGAGAGAGAGAGGGAGAGAGGGAGAGAGAGAGAGAGAGAGAGAGAAAGAAAGAGAGGGAGAGAGAGAGACAGAGAGAGGGTAATGTTCAGTCAAATTAATTGAAAAGGAAATTAAATATCCACAACATAATTCAGAGAATATTAATCAAGAATTTGTTGATAAAGAATGATGATTCATCAAAAGGTTCAGAATGTAATGATGTGTGCATGTGTTTGCGTGCGCGCGTGTGTGTGAGTGTGTGTGTGTGTGCGTGCATGTATGTGCTTGTGTGTGTGTTGTACCCTCTTGATTTTCCAGTTGATGTGTGAGTTCATCGAGTTTCTCTCCCGCCTCAGGCAAGTCCATCTTATTGACCACCAGTATGGCTGGCTTACTGAGCAGCTCCTCATTGTACAGCTCCAGCTCCTGCATGCAGACACACCAGAACATGACCACATGACATAACATGACATGACCACATGACACAACATGACCACACGATATAACATGACCACATGACATGACCACATGACATGACATAACATGACCACATAACATGACCACATGACATGACATGACATGTCTGGGGGCTCGGCAAATTAAGTAGTAAGCCCCAAAGCGGACAGAGGTTCCAGTGATTCTAGAACAGCTGAGGGCCGTTGCAAGGCTCAACGCCAAGGCTAAAACTGTTCGAAAATGAAATGACGTCAACATGAAGGATTGCAGAGTGTTTTACAATGGCTTCACACAAAACGGTTAACTGTATTATATCTTGTATTCATAACATACTTATAGTATGTAATATACACTTAGTAGTATATACTTAATTTAAATGATACTCTAAAACAGTGGTCCCCAAACTTTTTCTTCCGAGGGCCAGCTCACTATGCCTGGCTCTAAGAGAGGGCCAGAGACTCGGAGTCAACCATAAATAGCTTAGTGCTGTGAACAACAGCAGTCTACCTTAGTTGAACATTACATTTAATCATCACTGCAATTTAATACCATTGCGAGCTGTGTTTATGTTGCCACCATGCCATATCAGTGTAAAATGTAGCTCAAATGAAATAATACTAATAAAAAGACTCTGTTTCTTTGCATACATAGCTCAAGTTGTGAACAAGCAATATCCTACAAATAATTTAAAGTTATCAAACTATGAGAGTTTTATGAAGTGTTGGCAAACACATCTGAAACCATTCTAACTTTTCACTCTCACCTGAAGAGAACTTTGAACTCCGAACATTTGAACGTGTGAATAAAAAATATAAATAATTATCCCTGAAAGTCCCAGAAATATGACTTGAATAGAAGTTAGTTAGTTATTAACAAATAATTGATAAACTTTGAAAATACTTTGAGCACTGATGCAGTCAGCATAGGCCTCTTACATTGTTTGCAGGTAGGCCTACATTTCATTCCGTTTTCGATGGCAAACGCGAAACAGCACCAAAACAACCACCAGTGGACAAAAAGAGTATTACATGTGTACTGTTAAGACTCGCCATAGAGAATGAATGGGGAAATTACGGAGGCTATAGTTTGACGATGTCGTACTCCCGTGCGGGCCAGATGCTATATACCACGAACATGTTTTGGGGGGCCACCCAAAATGAGCTGGCGGGCCGTAGTTTGGGGACCACTGCTCTAAAAGGACATCTGAAGTACATCAACATAAACTAACCTGCTGAGAATCTGGTACTCATTTCAAGTAAACATTTCATTAGAAACAACAACGTTTCACTCATTGTCTGGGTTGTCAGACGGACTGCACTTCTGCTGCACAACACCGGAGTTAAAGTTTAAAGGCCAAGTCGAGTCACATGCGTCCAAGTCAGGAATGGTCTCCAACCACACACACACACACACACACACACACACAGCTAAGACCAGATCACACACGATAATGCTGGTATAATATGTCGAGTCGCATGCGTCCGTCAGGGGTCAGTAGCGGGAGTGTGCCCTGAGGGCCTCTACCAGCAGGTGGCGCTCACCTTGGTCAGGAGCTGCACCGCCTGAAAGGCTGAACGGAAGGGGGTGTTACTGGCCAGCTGGAAACCACACACATCCACCTGGTAGAGAGAGAGAGAGAGAGAGAGAGAGAGAGAGAGAGAGAGAGAGAGCGAGAGAGAGAGAGAGAGACCGAGAAAGAGAGAGCGAAAGAGTGAGAGAGAGAGCGAGAGAAAGAGAGAGAAAGAGAAATGTTACATACACATAATAAACATACACAGAAACAGAGGTATGAAAAGCTGAAAGGAAAGAAAGCCAAGATAGGCGTGGATATAGGCGTGGATATAGGTGGATATAGGCGTATATAGGCGTGGATATAGGCGTAGATATAGGCGTATATAGGCGTGGATATAGGCATATATAGGCGATATAGGCGTGGATATAGGCGTATATAGGCGTGGATATTAGGCGTATATAGGCGTGGATATAGGTGGATATAGGCGTATATAGGCGTGGATATAGGCGTATATAGGCGTGGATATTAGGCGTGGATATTATAGAGACCGACCGATTTTGGGTTTTTCTAAAGCCGATGCCGATTTTTAGCGGTCGAAGTCAGCCGATGGCCGATGTGACCTGCCGATTTTTCGGGCCGACATGCTATCATATTATCCTTAATTGGCATGCTAAAAATCATACTAATAAGAGGAGGCACAACACTTGTAAACTTCACACAATTTATTGAAAATTGAACATTAAAAAAATCAACATATGATAAATAACATATGTTTTATATATACACTATATATTTATGTATATAGTAGAAATATTATATAGGCTATTATATAAAAATCATGATAAATGATAAATAACATGTTCTATATATATACAGTATATATTTATGTATATAGTAGAAATATTATGTAGGCTATTATATAAAAAAGACTATAGGGGCCTACTCATCGATTCATAACAACAAGAATTAACAAATGTATGACTTCTTGTATCTTCTTGCATCTTCTTGCGTCTGTTAGTCTATTAATTATTCATTTTAATATGTTTAACAGAGTGCAAGAAGACTTCCATGATGTGACAACTTCAGATAGTTACTTCAAAACGGCAAAATACATGTTCAGGTTATAGAGTTTCACTGTGGAACTTCCATGCCTTACCACAGATCTAGGTTTCAACAAAATAAAACTCCGTCTCCCAGCATGCTGTGAGCATGCATCAAATCAAACATGTATACATTGCGAAAACAAATTGACATGATGGGATGACAATGTTTTGAAACGTTCACTTGTTATTTGTGAGTCCCCTTTTTCCTCAATCATTTCACTTAGATTGTCCGTTACTTAAGTTTAGATCGTAACATAGCAGTCACCGGCGTTGAGGGCGCATTCCCAACGCACTTGTAGCCACAATGCTAAGCAACTTTCATTTCTTCTTCAACTCCGATGCAGTTGAAAACGAATGGACATGGGATGACTGTTATAAAGCGTTCACATGTTAGATTTGCGTCCTCTTTTTGTTCAATTTTCACTTAGATTGTCCGTTACTATAGTTTAGATCGAAACATCACGCTGGTCACCAGGGGTGTGTTTCTCGACAGTGTCGTTGCTAAGTTAGCAACTTACTTGGTTGCAATGCAATTTCCCATAGGCAACCTACTAAGTTGCTAACTGGTTAGCAACAATGCTTTTGAGAAACAGGGTCCAGCATTGAGGGGGCTTGCCGGCGCATTCCCAACGCACTTTCGGTAAATGAAGCAACATCACAGATTACAACCATAAGAGAAAATATACGACTTTGGGACACTGGAATGTAAAAATTGATGCCTTAGACAGTCTTGCTCTTTCTTGAAACCAAAGATTTTCTTAGTTCTAGATAGACCGTCTCTTTTAAAATCTCGCGCTGTGTTCTAGTAGCTGCCCGCAGATGTGCCTGACTTAAAATCGGCGCGGCCAAATAAGAAAATCAGCCGATGCCGATTGATTAAAAAAATAGCAAAAATCGGCCGATTAAATCGGCTGGCCGATCGATCGGTCAGTCTCTAGTGGACATAGAAGTGGACATAGGCGTGGACATAGGCGTGGATGGAAAGAGACAGGTGAAGTGCAAGCTGACGGATGCACTGCTTGAGCTCACCACGAACAGCAGCTGTTTGGTTCTCTCCACGTGTTTGAGGAACTTGTGACCCATGCCCCTGTTCATGTGAGCCCCTTCAATCAGGCCGGGAAGATCTGCCACTGACACCTGCCAATCAAACACACACGCAAATTGCTGTCAGAAACGTACATGATACAAATATGATCGCAATATATCACAGTAGACAGGAATGGTCTCCAACCACACACACACACAGACACACAAACAAAGACATAGACAAAGACACAGACAGACAAACACACACACACTTTACCACCAATTTATCAGTTTATGACATTAAGATGCAATCACTTCTCTCTCTCTCACACACACACACGTTCCAACATAGTCAGAAAGCCAGAAAACCAGAAAAACATGATCATGTCACCATGACCCAATAAAACACATTAACATCATTGTGGATTTACCCATGCTGTTAAACAGCCTTAATTCTAATGCACAAGTCAATTTCACGACAATAACAATATAATTGTAATTTACAACTGATTGGCCCATTAAGCTGCAGGTAACAAACCCGACAAAAGCAGCTTGATGAAGTCCGCATTAGTTGACTGCTGTTGCCATAGTCACCTATTGAGTCCTTTGATAAACAGGATAAACAGGTCACTCTTTTCTCATCCCGGGGTGCTTAACAGGTTTATGAATTCATTTTCCTTTTCTTTTATTGTTTAAGCACACACAACAAACATCTTAAGAGTTGATGTATGTTAAACACACAGGCTGTGTGTCAGGAGACACACCCGCCCACCTACACGCCCACACACACCCGCCCACCTACACACCCACACACACACACCCACACAGACCCACACACAGACACACAAACACACACACACTTTACCACCAATTTATCAGTTTATGACATTAAGATGCAATCACTTCTCTCTCTCTCACACACACACACGTTCCAACATAGTCAGAAAGCCAGAAAACCAGAAAAACATGATCATGTCACCATGACCCAATAAAACACATTAACATCATTGTGGATTTACCCATGCTGTTAAACAGCCTTAATTCTAATGCACAAGTCAATTTCACGACAATAACAATATAATTGTAATTTACAACTGATTGGCCCATTAAGCTGCAGGTAACAAACCCGACAAAAGCAGCTTGATGAAGTCACGCCCAGTTGACTGCTGTTGCCATAGTCACCTATTGAGTCCTTTGATAAACAGGATAAACAGGTCACTCTTTTCTCATCCCGGGGTGCTTAACAGGTTTATGAATTCATTTTCCTTTTCTTTTATTGTTTAAGCACACACAACAAACATCTTAAGAGTTGATGTATGTTAAACACACAGGCTGTGTGTCAGGAGACACACCCGCCCACCTACACGCCCACACACACCCGCCCACCTACACGCCCACACACACACCCACACGCCCGCCCGCCCACACACACACACACCCACACACCTGCGCGCGCACACCCGCCCACATACACACCCGTGCGCACACACACACCCGCCCACCTACACGCCCACCCACGCACACACACACGCAGAGCACACGCAGAGCGGCTTCATGCTCACCTGTTTGTGATCATCGTACATCACCTTGCCAATCTCTGGTTTTAATGTGGTGACTGCAATGAATAACACTGATATTACAAAAGCATCTTAAGGTTTGGACATCACTGCTCACTTTTTTATGTATTTTTTGTGGGTATTGACATTTGTTATGTTATAATTTTACTGACACCTTCAAAAATTGTATGCAGATATTCAAACACCAAACACAAATATTTAAAGGAAATGGTATGATCTTGCTGGAGAAATAAAAGACACACATTTTACAGTTCTACTCACAGGGATAGCTGCCAATCTCTGGCTTTGCATGGGAAATGGCTGACAGCAGAGTTGACTTTCCTGCATTGGGGAACCTGGGAACATCAGCTTTAATTTAATAATGAATGACAAATTTATTGCATGTATTTCCAAAGTGTGTGTGTGTGTGTCTCCCTCCTATCGGTACATTGTGCACATTACATGATCTTGTTAATAATTCAAGATGTAACACTCTTTCCATTTCCTCTCTCAAAATGTTGCTGATTAAATTGGTATAGCAAAACAGATGTGTGCAGCGGACCTGACTAAATCGGTAAAGCAAAAACAGATGTGTGCAGCGGACCTGACTAAATCGGTAAAGCAAAAACAGATGTGTGCAGCGGACCTGACTAAATCGGTAAAGCAAAACAGATGTGTGCAGCGGACCTGACTAAATCGGTAAAGCAAAACAGATGTGTGCAGCGGACCTGACTAAATCGGTAAAGCAAAACAGATGTGTGCAGCGGACCTGACTAAATCGGTAAAGCAAAAACAGATGTGTGCAGCGGACCTGACTAAATCGGTAAAGCAAAACAGATGTGTGCAGCGGACCTGACTAAATCGGTAAAAGCAAAACAGATGTGTGCAGCGGACCTGACTAAATCGGTAAAAGCAAAAAAACAGATGTGCGCAGCGGACCTGACTAAATCGGTAAAGCAAAAACAGATGTGTGCAGCGGACC
This sequence comes from Alosa alosa, assembly GCF_017589495.1. NCBI lineage: Eukaryota > Metazoa > Chordata > Actinopteri > Clupeiformes > Clupeidae > Alosa > Alosa alosa. Next base: position 2,169,809 of record NC_063201.1, read on the forward strand.
TGACTAAATCGGTAAAGCAAAAACAGATGTGTGCAGCGGACCTGACTAAATCGGTAAAGCAAAAACAGATGTGTGCAGCGGACCTGACTAAATCGGTAAAGCAAAAACAGGTGTATGCAGCGGACCTGACTGATTCGGTCTGCTGCACACACTTGCCCTTTTCCTGCCTGCTGGTGGCAGTTTGGCAGTTTTGGTGACACATGAGAAAACTGGGTTGGCATCAGTGCATCAGTGTAAATCACTGGGGAACCCCCATCGTGTTCACAGGTTTCAAACAGCACAATATGCACACATTACTGACCAGTGTTTTAATCAGTACAGTAAAAAACGACAGCATTCTGACTCAGCAGAGAGGGTCAGTATTTTCCCTAAAAACAACAACAGCTAGGCATCAGCGCACACACAACACTAGAGATTCCTGCTAAGTTAGCCCAGACATGGCGAGGTTTGGATGTGATGTGCTTTATTGTTCTCATAGGGAAATTTGATCTGCGCTCTGTCCTACAGTTCCAAAAAACATTGAGGACAACATCTAAACCTACATAAAAAAACAACAACATCTAATTAACCGACATTTAAAAAACAATAAAAAAGCACAGATTGTCCACATCAACAAATATAATGTAGATCTAAACACCATTTTACATACAGTCACTGTCTAAGTGCTAACGATCATATTTATGTGTGTGTGTGCGGAGGTAAGCGTCCCTCACCCCACGAGGCCAAGGTCGGCGATGAGCTTGAGGTCCAACCTGACGTGGCGCACCTGGCCCTTGCTGGGAAGGAAGTCCGAGTGGAAGGCTCCGCCCTGGCCCCCTCTGGCCAAACGGACCTTATCCCCCACTGCGTTCAGCATGCCTGGCAGGGGACACAGGCACAGGGATCATGACTGCAGGTCTGCAGCAATTAATCCATTAGCTCATTAGTTGGAAAACTATTAAATTAATTGCAAACTGTTTTGGTAATCGGTTTGTGTAATTTTTTAAGGAAAATGTCTCAAAATTCACTGGTTGCAGCTTTTTTGATTTTTATAGTAAACTAAATATTTTGACTATTGATTTGTATAGTAAACTAAATATCTTTGGCATGTGGAAAAAACAAGCCATTTGAGGACATAATTTAGGAAACACTGATCATTATTTTATCAATCAAACAACTAATTAATAAATCAATTAATTGACTATGAAGATAAGCGTTAGCTGCAGCCCTATGTGACTGATGACTGATGGCCGTCCCCTTTCCTCAACGCGACTTTGCCTGTCTCTGTGGCTTTGGATAAAAGTGTTTGTAAAGTAAAGTAAAGTACTTTCTGTACATCTCCACCTGTCCATATCAGGTCAGCAAAATACATAAATCAATGATGTCAACATGCAGGGTCCACTAAAGCTCTGTGATATTTAGCTCAGCACATAATCAAATCACATTCCTCTATACTGTGCTCATGAAGCAATGTGTTGACTGGCTGGAACTTTGTGGTTTAGTTTGATGCATTGTTTTTGTTTCACACCTTCACACAACGGCAGGACTGTTTATAAACACTGAATTTGACCAAAAAGTACCTTTTAACTCTATTGGCAACACAAATGGATGTATGTGTCAATGTAGAAATAACTGGCACATATAATTTATTCAATCACGTCTGGCAAGGACAAGATCAGACCTTTAACAGTAGTTACCTACTAACCTAGGACTTTGCCGTTGTCATTAGTGACCGTGATTCCTGGAGGTGCAAGGATCTCACAGTCAGATCCTTTCTTTCCTTTCAGTGCCCGGACACTATATGGGTAAAATATAAACAAATGCTGTCAACAGAACAGATTAAAGCAGACATACATGCTAGCAACACAGAGACGCTAGCAACACAGAGATGTCCTCAGAAGTGATCCCTGTTTTCAGAAACATGCACCCAGTCCAACGTTAGCTACAAAAAGGTAAACCTTTACCTTCTGCACTATACTGTGCTACAAACTGGACATCTGCAAGTTGAACCCCCATTTCAAGACTGCCATTAACTCTTGTCTTGGTCTACAAAGCACTACAGATAGATTAAGTAACAAAGGCCTTCGTGTTTCATCAAGTGTAAGTGATTTTCAGGCAAATCATCATACAGGACAGGGACAAAAAACTGAGAAAACAAAAAGCCGACCCTAAATGTCAGGACCTGCTGTCTGGCTCATATCTTGGCTATCTCTCACTTGTGAAGGTCATCTCTCACTTGTGAAGGTCATTCTCTGTCCTCCTGTTGTTTTCCTTCCCCTCCTCTCTCCATTGCAGCCAAATTAAGGTGACCTTGAGCTGATGTAGTGACCAGGACGACTGACAAATGCCAACTGATGAGAAAGCATCGCTGATGACGAGGACCATCATCGTATATTAGAGGGTACATTTTGAGGATATTTGAACACTGGGAGGGAAGTGTCTCCCTCAACTATCAAACATGTATTGGAGGTTCTGAGCTTTTACTGATCGCTTAGCCTTGGCTTTCAAGTCTTAATGAAAACAGAGCATTAGGCAGTAGGCACCAATGCAAATATAATCGGAGGAGTTACACATAAAGTGAAATATTTCAAGCCTTGTTCAGCTCATGGAAATCAAATAAAAAATCAAAGTATGTCAAAATATGCCTTGACACTAGGAATGCGACACTTGATGGCCATTTACTGGACATGTCTCTGCAAAGTGGTGACTGACTCCAGCCTCAGTCCACGCCTTGTGCCCTTTCCCAAAGTTCTCGAATTGGCTTTGGTTGACAATCCTCTCAAGGCTGCGGTCATCCTTGTTGCTTGTGCCCCTTTTCATACCACACTTCTCCCTTCCAGTCAACTTCCATGAATATGCTTTGATACGGCACTCGTAGAGCAGCCAGCCATAATCATCAAGTTTAAAACAAAAAAAGGCTTGACCACTTTCCAAATGAACTTTTCCACTTTATTCTAATTTTTTTTGATGCATCTGTACAACTGTTCTGGACACAAACTGCAAACGGAGAAACTTATCATCACAAATACACTATACAGAGATCCCAGTTGACAACGTTTGAACAGCACCTGCCCCTACATACATCAGTACTGTAGCCTACTCACGTGCTGTTGTCGCCGACTCCGGCCATAAAGCGCTTCTCTGGGTGGCGGTCCTTGATGCTCTTCAGGGTGAGGTCTTTGGAGGCGACCACCCACACATCTCCCCCATCTCCACCCTGACCACCCAGACGAGGCAACCCCATCCCCCCTGATCCTCCTTTCACATACACCCGGAGGTGATCAACAAAGTTTGCATGCTGTCAGATGAAAAAACACAAAGACTTCTTACAGGAGCGACTAGTACACATAACTTATAGGGAATGTATCTCCATGTGAGAATAAATTAAGGTGCAATTTATGAGTATTCGGTGTTGGCATAAGGCTTAATTTGCTAAACCGAGTTTAACAGTCTGGCCATTGAAAACAGTTATACAATAAGTAAGTTACACTCGTTCTGGCAGTGTGACTTTATGTTACCTTTACTCTGTTGACACGCATCAGTCCAAACTGTTCTTGTGCTATTTTTTGATGTTTGCTAAAAGATTTAACCTTGTTAAGGCTGGTGGGCCAAGCTGCGCACCGTAGAATTTGCTATGGACAAAGTCATAGAAAACTCATCTAAAGAGTCATCACACTGTTTGCACTGCATAAGGCCAATGACCAGAATATCACTACTTACAGAAAGTCGGTCAGACATTTGAGAGTTTGTGGGGCTATGTTAGCAAACTACGACTTTTTACGAGCTTCCACTTTGATTGAAGCCAGCGAGGTTAGCTAACGTTGATGTTACATTTGCAAGGCGTCATTGACAGAGCTTGAGTTTTTTTTTACTAATGGGTTAATAGGCCTATCTAATATTCACAGAGCTGACAGCGTAAAGAATGTAGACACTGATCCCATCATTTGAATGGACTTGGCCGGTTAGCTAACTAACATAACGTTACCTAGCCTTTGCTAGGTTATGTTGGAAAACACGAAGTAGCTTTACAAACCTTCCGGAAACAACATCTGCTTAACCAAACCATTGTGTTGCACGCTTGGGTTGTTATAAAATAATACGACTGCCGTTGCTTTGGCCGTTTTACATGCTTACTCTCACCCTGTTAAAGTCATAGACAGTAACGTGTGGCGTCTTCCATGTGTGTCTACTGTGCATGTGCAGGTCCAAACAGGAAGAGGGCGTCAGGGCTGAGAGCTTAGACTCGCAAAGTGATTGGATGTTATCAGTGCCAATCAAAACCAAACCTGAAAGTTACCGTTTAGGTCCATACGGGTCATTCGAGTACTGGCTTCATCAGGATGCTGTCCATGGTACCACAATATACCTATTTTTCTATAGCCTATCCTTGCTAGCAAACACATTTACAATAGGTATACGCATGTGTCATTTTCCCCCTTTATGTTCATAGCAGAGATATACCAGTGATACCCTGCTGTCACTGACTGTAGGACATTGAGGATATTCTATCTGAGAAGTTCATTGAAATGTAATAGCGAAGGCTCCTAATGTTTACTTGTGGGTGGCCTTAGAGCAAAGCTCTGTAATGCTGTAACAGCCTGTCACAGAATACATGTCTAGATTGCAATAGGTCACAGATAGAATGTCCGAATAATTGTATCAGGCATATTTTATGTTATAGGCTATTATTTTATATTATATTAGCCTATTAGTTTATATTATAATATAGCATGTTATGCTGCATTATATATGATATTATATGATATTATATTATATTATATTATAGGCTATCATGTAGGCCTAATAACTTTCCTCTGTGATGGGAGAGGAGACTCCTCCTTTGACTGCAATTATCTAAAATTAAATTTGCACAGTTCCCGTCATCTATTTTCACTTTTATCCTATTCAGGCTATTTTCTTTAAGCTATCGTTTTGTTTGGCATACTGTCTGTCCCTTTATCTATCTATATCCGTCTATCTATAGTCAACGCTGGATAGCCACTGTTGCCTGCTAGTTTTGCTTAATATCATAAGCAATATCAGTTAGGTGAAGACATTTACCATTAGGCATTTTATTGTAACCTAATTGGCTATTATCGGGAAGGTTAGTCGTGACTCTCAAGTAAGAGTCAGCTCATTTTAAACGCAATGACTATATGGCAATGACGCCAATGACGTTGGCGCACATAGACTATAAAGTCACACTTGGCCATCACTGTCCGAATTTCTCGCGGAGAAGAATTTTGGACGCCTACGGGACACTGAGCTGAGTAATGTAAGTTCATTTTTTCAAATAAGTTTAATTTGAGTGTGAAGTCAATATCGTTATTTAACACAACTGAATGCATCTGATTTATAATTGCAATGGCAGAATGCATCTGGTTTATAATTGCAATGGCAAAACGATCAGGCTATGGACTAGGCTACACCGCACTGATAACTCCACTCAGAGAAAAGAATACTACCTGTCATCCGGTTCAAAGTTGACACTCATTCCACTTTGCATAACCTTTGTGTGCCTCACTGTCTCAATCTTCTCTTTGACTCTCCAAGGTGTCCTACCAACTCCTCTCTGATGATGAGATATTTGAAAGTCCAATGGCAAAGCACTATTTTCTTGTGTCTGACGCTTTTGACTGCGTCCTCTACTCCGTTGCCGCGAGTCCTTATTATATCCAGCGGCGCGGGCGTCCCTATCCCGCCGGGCATCCATGGGGAGATCAACAGTGAATGCTGGGAAGCTGCATCACGAGCAGTTATACACTACCGCAAGTTGCGCGTGTCGGAAAATGTGGATAGTCTGTGGGACTTTCTAATGCAGCTGAGGTCGTCGCAGCAGCCAAAGCACACTGTTCTGTTTGCAGACCTCGCGCAGACCTTCTGGGGAAAGTATATAGACTGTGTCCTGGCGAGGGCGCACGGATTGGGCAAGCGCCTGCTTAATGCCATAAGCGAGCCATAACGGGATGCAAACTGAAACTTTATTTTTGTTTACGAAGTTGTTTGTTTACCGGACATATGTACGTTTTTATCAAGGTAAATTGCATTAAAGATATTTTTGTGCTTCCCCTTTAAATACTAATGATAATTGTCAATCATTGTCTGCCTGACCCCCACTTCCATATCAACATCCTATCTCAACAAACATGGCACATCTTACAACATAAATCTCATTAAACCATAGACTGCCAGGTGAAAGATGAAGAGCCGGACTAAAGATAAGAGGACGATATAATTTCAAGGGAAATAAGATTTCAAAGTATGATGGGCTTGAAGTGAATGTTACTGATATAATAATCTGCAAGTAGAGTTGGAGACAATAAAACAGCTGTGTCTAATATCACAACAGCCAGGTGAAGACATTTACCAGCAGGCATTTTAATATAACCTAATGGGCTATAATCGGGAAAGCTAGTCGTGACTCTCAAATCAGTGTCAGGTCATTTTAAACGCATGGTAGCAATGACCATATAGCAATGACGCTACATATTGTGCTACATGTTTAATGATAAAGTGGGCTTGAAGTGAATGTTACTGATATTATCATCTGCAAGTAGAGTTGTAGAGACAATAGACAGGTGTGTCTGCGAACCTGGTCAGATGTTGAAGGGCATACCTGTAGCCATGTTGGTAGAGATGTTGCCAATGAGCTGATATGCTATGAGCTGATAAGTAATAATGGCATTTGACGAAGATATGTTAGATAGATAGATAGATAGATAGATAGATAGATACTTTATTGATCCTCAAGGGGAAATTCAAGAAATTCACCTTGAAATTGTGAAAATCTGTCACTAACATTCAAGTTGAATAGAAACAAACAATCCTAAACAGCCAGATGGCCTGCTCACCACTGAAATGTCAAACGTATATAACTAAGCTACTGTATAACTTACAGTATTTGTGCAAGAGACATGCACATCCCAAAGGTTAAAGTAGTGGTGTGGTCGATGCACTCAGTATAATTTCACACAGAAAATGAGCACTTTCAGCATTCGCGCACAGGGAAGTCTTTTGACATCAAAGGCATTATCACCTGTCCTGCAATACACCTAATCTAACATACATGTTCAAATGCCCCTGTGGCCCAGCGTACATTGGCAAAGCCAGTCGGCCATTGAAGATCAGAATATCTGAACATCGATCCAACATCAGAAATCACGATACAGCCCTAGCTGTTCATTTCACTCGAAGCTCTCATAATCTGTCTTCACTTCGTTATTGTGGCATAGAAGTAGTGAAAACACCCACTAGGGGTGGTGACATCAACTCTTTGGAATTTAAAAAGAGAAGCATTTTGGATTTATACACTTGACACCCTAGCTCCTAAAGAAATGAACGATGATTTTTGATTTGCAACCTTAAAATGTAAATGTGTAAGTAAGTAGGCCTAAGTAAGTAAGTAGTAAGTTAATGTAATGTATAAAGCATGTTTAAACACGGCATAAACTGACCAAAGTGATGTACAGTGGATAACATCTTATAACTTACAATACCCTCCAGATGTATTGGCACTCTTGGTAAAATTCACCAAAAACAGGTATAAAAAAATAATCTTTTGGTAATTTATTGCAATCTCACAATGAAAACAATGAGGAAAATCCAACCTTGAAGGGTTTTCTATTCTTAGAGAAATGAATCTATCTATAAAGCAAGAAGCGTCTGTGTGTCTGTCTGTCTGTGTGTTTGTGGCACGCATATCTCGCTGCCCGTTTGTCAGACTGATTTCAAATTTGGCATGTGTCTTTCTACGGGCATGAGTAAGTGCAGTGCCAAATTTGACATTGTTTGAATAAGAAATGCAAAAGATATCGTTAAATATATCGGTAAAAGAAGCCCACTTTGGCTTTCGCCGCTAGCCACTCCCCCTCCAACACACCACTGTACTGTAAGCTAGCAGTGAGGATAGAAGCAGGGCCTTGGCAGAGCTGGATCAGTGTAGGTTACACGGGTAAAAACTTAACATGTCTGACCTCAACAATATAGTGAACTCGTTGATTTTGCAACAGCACGCCAATGAGACACACAGATAAGATAAGTAAAGACAGAGACGTGATTCCAGTACAAAAATAAACAAGATTTATTAATATGGAATTCACTTAAAAGGCCATTTATGCGGTTAAGCACTAGAGCGCGCACCCACTGGGGTGAACGGCAAGGGGAAGTGGTAATGGCTGCCATCAGGGATATTACTCCTTGGGACAGTAGCAGGGCAGAGATAGCTAGTCAGCTGATGGGGAGCGGTTACCTGTCCTGGGAGAAGTGTGAGGCCGACACAACACTCGTGCTCTTGACTCTGGTGCCTATTCACACAGACACACATACACACACACACGCATAGGCACAACTACTGCAACAATGTGAACACAGGAAATGGTGAGGTGCACGTTACCACTACAAAATACTGTGAGCAGTGCGTGAAGAGGAGGATTCAGATCCGGCGACCTGCCCCGTGAGCAGCTTCACTATTACTCTGGAGAAGAGAGAAGTGGGAGGGGATGGTTAGCACTCCGTGACTGGGAAAACAGTAGAACAAAGCTGAATAGGAAGGATTTTACACTGGTAGCAAACTACTGGGGCAGCCAGTACCACACATGCCCTAATGCCATGAAGGAGAGAGGCAACAGGAGGCTACAAGGTAACGGCCAAGTCAAATAATACCAAATGAAACCAACTAAACAGAAAAGAAAACAAACAAAACGGGCAAAAGCTACTTTACATTAATTATACAGAGGGCAAAACAGCAGTGGCAACTGGTTCTCAGTGCATCCTAAAAGCAAACACAACATGGCAAGGGGACCCCTGGCACTCGTCACCACAAGCCGGCGTGAGAACACTGCTTTGTTGGCTAGGTTCCTTAGTAAACAGTGCAGGGCTTCGTTGAAACGTCCTTCACCCGAGACCTTCAGTAGTAGGGCTACCCACCACCTACTCGGAAGCGTCTAGCGACAGTAGGACACCTTTCACAGACGAACACCCAGAGAACCGAGGATAGCCGAATCGGCAGAGTTTACAGAAACCAGGGATCTTAGTTGGCCTACCGGTGAGCCTGTTATTTTATAGGAAGTGGTGTTGCCGCTAAGGAAACCTAGCCACTTAGAAGCTAACTGGAACTGTTCTGACATGGGAAAGACAAGAGAGAATACACTAAATTTCAATAAAACGAAAGTGTGTTTACATTTGTGAGTCAGGGAATAGCTACAACTAGTCACTTGGTTGAAAATGGCACTTTAAACAATAATTAAAAGGTTCTAATCAACTGGAAATGTGAGAAACTTTTTTGTACAAAGATGTTTATCTTGCCCTCAATCCCCATAAGGAGGATGGGAGAGAAGCAAAGAAAGAACCACTGCTGAAGAGTTACAGAAAAAGAATCCTCACCAAGTCTTCAAAAGTGTCCTCAGCGCTAATTGATTATTTAGAGGGTACAGTATGTCAGGTTAAAGCATTTGCTGTTATTTAATTACAGATGTAAATGGCAGGAGTTACTGAATGCTACATTGACTTGGATTATTATTAACCATGGTTTATTGTCAGATTAAATGAAAATTGTGCTCTTTGGCAAGAAACACCTTTGGTGGGTTTGGCATACACATACAGTAGAAGAATGACTATACTGAAAAGAAACCCATGCCTAATAAGCACACTTTAATAAACCCATGCCTAATAAGCACACTTTAATAAACCCATGCCTAATAAGCACACTTTAATAAACCCATGCCTAATAAGCACACTTTAATAAACCCATGCCTAATAAGCACACTTTAATAAACCCATGCCATGCCTTTAATAAACCCATGCCTAATAAGCACACTTTAATAAACCCAAACCCATGCCTTTAATAAACCCATGCCTAATAAGCACTTTAATAAACCCATGCCTAATAAGCGACTTTTAAAACCCATGCCCGCCGTTAATAAACCCATGCCTAATAAACCCATGCCTAATAAGCGCACTTTAATAAACCCATGCCTAATAAGAATTATGGTGGAGGGGCTGTGATATTGTGGGGCTGTTTTTTTCTTTCAGAAAGGTCCTGGGAACCTTTTAAAGGTGCATGATATCATGAACTCCAAGAAAAACCTGAACATGTTTAATAAAAACCGGTCAATTTCTGCCAAGACACTAAAAGTGAGTCATGATTGGATCATTCATCAGGTTAATAAACTAAAACATGTCCAGATCAAAACAAAAACAGTTTATTGAAGACAAATCAGGAGCTCACTTTAACCTTTGCGATAATGCAATAGGCCTTCAGGATGTTTTATCCTCGCAATACTTTTACGTAAGCTCATGGTGTAGATATATAACGGAAATGTGTCTTTTGACAATCTGTCAACACAGTGAAAAACAGAAGACACAAAGTACACATAGTTGATGGCCGGGTTAATCAGCTTGTTCCTGTGTTACCTAAGAGGTCCCCATACAGGGACACAATGCTAGAGAGAACACTCCCAATGAGTGACCTGTGTAGACCATGGTCAAGGTAAGCTTGCCTGTGTTGAAGCTTCTCAGTTTCCTGAGAAGAGAGAACTGCTTCCATGCTTTTTTGTTAATGTAGTCTATTGTTTTAAACAAGAGGTATAGGGCACAACGGAGAGTGTTTTGTCTGCAGATACATTCACACACACAAGGGTTACTTGTGTCCAATATAACAATAATACTATTTTAAGGCCCGTTGTAATGGGGTGCTGATAAATAGCAATTTACCAACTTCCACGTTGATCATAATTCTGTAGGCTCCTACTCACATCATCTTTTGATGACTAGAGATTGCAGTCAGAACCTGTGTGGACTGTAAACGTGTGAAAACCTGGTGGTGGCTCTGACTCAAAAGGAGTAGGTAAGGCTAATTGTTCCAACCCCTATTGGGTTCCAGCAGTTGCAAACAATAACCACAATCAGTGGCGTCACCCGAAATCACCGTCAAGTCAAGCATCTCTTTACTGACGCTCAAAATCTTACAGACAAGGACCTGCTCCCAAGCAAATTATGTGTTGATTGATTAGTCAAATAAATAAATAAAGGCTCTTATTAGCTCTATTCTGTGTGGTAATGCCACCTGTGGCTAGTTGGCGGTGTGGGGGGCAAGGCGCGATTCATGGAGCCGTAGAGGGCAGTATAGTCCTGGTAATGACGTGACGCTTCCGAGTTGTTTGTGAAATCAGTGTGAGGTCTCCTTATAGGCGTCATAGTGTGCACCGGGGTCGGAAATGAACTTTTTAAAATGCATTTGGATGGTGGCTATTGCTCATTTCTATCCCTGGTATGCTCTCATAGACCAATCATGACTTTGGTCCATTGTTTATTTGACGGACTAGATATTGGTGTAAGTATGGCCTCAGGGGCGGAGCTTGAGGGGGTGCGGGAGGTGCGGCACGCATCTCATCAGAGTGGGACGTATTAGGTTTATAGGTTGCCCCATGTCAGGACGAGTTATGACTCACGGTTGCTGAAAAGTTTTGAAATTGACTTTGATGATTTAGTAGGTGTAAAATATTGAATAAAATGTTCTGCTGTATGACTGGCTTTATTTTAACTCTCATATTGAACTTTACGACGTGCAAATTTACAAAATTGGATCAACGATATTGTCTCCTACAGGCGTCAATGAGAGAACACTTACACTTAGGCTACATGATTTTGGTTTCGATTTTCTAATTGGAGTAAGTCTTTGTGACAACACGTCATGATACATTTGATAATGTTTGATCGTTGTTTTGGTATGAAGCATCTTTTACGTATCCTAATGAATGCGCTCTAGAAAGTGAAAGTAGCCTAACCTAGGCCTATGCTCTGTGTCTGAGTCTGTGCACGTCCGCAATTGATTACGTTCCTCAAATGGAGAACACATCAATCCCATGGTATTTTTTGCCCTAAAATGCATGAAACATGCAAGTTCAAAATCCCGCTGGTACGTTACATCTCCGTTTCATATTTGCCTAGGCTACTAGCCTACAACTAGATGTACCGCATAGCGGTACAAAATATGACCGCCGCTCAGTCCTGTACATCCGTTCCGCGAAAATAAATCACACTTCAATTTGTCTCCATATTTTACTCCATCCCCCACTCTTGAAACTTTTGTGTATGCTTGTTTGGCATGCCTGAGTGTGTGTGTGCGGTTGCACAGAAAGTAGCCTACTGGTGCTGAAAAGGTGAATAGATTGTAGAATAGCCAAAGAAGATGTAGCATTGTTATAAAACCTTTAAAATCTCTAAACAATCACAAGTTCATCACAGTTCATCCATTGCAACTGGATTGATGAAAGGTCACTTACACCTGCAGCCACATTGTATTTGGGAAAAGCAAAAGGTATCAGCATAATGTTATTTATTTATTTATATATAAACAAAAACATCTCTGTCAGTTCCATGCAGTTTTCAACAGCTATCAAAAACAAAGGTCATTTTTGGATGGATGGATTTTTTGTGAATGTTTCTTCTACATAAGATTTTAGTTATCTTTAGTTCATGTAATACTTTATTGTCAATGCACAAATTAAGTAACAGTAGTCTGAAACGTTATTGTTAATGCACAAATTAAGTAACAGTAGTCTGAAACGAAATGCTGTTTTACATCTAACCAGTGGTGCAAATAACTGACATGTCCAAATGGGCCTTGATGAAATGCGTCGCTAGACTGTTCATACACATTTTAACGGGCCAAAGTTGAAGAGCTGTTGTCCGTTATTGTTCGTGCAAATATAGGCTGATTCATGTTCCCTTGCATTGTGTAACTGAGGTCCATGGCTAGTCTGGCTTTCACCAGACCAAGCTCAATCTTTTAAGAAATCAAAAAATAAATAGCGGGCAGATCAGGCTGGGTTCACCCAGCCTAGTCCATAGGCACCCGATATTGTTTAATTTTCCGATTGAGATATCCACGCTCTGGCTATTCTAAATGCAAAAATGCATCAGGGAGTTATGACAAAACTGTAACTAACAAACTAGATCCTAATAGAAAGCTGTTAGCTTCCCTAAGCTAGGTAGGCCTATTTACAACATAAATTGTCAATAGGCTATGCTGGCGACACAAATAAAAAATCTCCTTTTGGAAACCAATGTCTTACGCCTTACAGTATCAAGCGGACTTAAACTGCCATATCTTGGCGAAAAGTTGTAATAAAATTCACGCAGCTCCATGAGTCAAGGAAAGCGCGAATGAAGTAGCCTAGCCACTTCTAAATGGGACCCACTACACAGTAGCTTAAGGTGTGTTGCTAAAGCAGCCATAATGAAATGAAGGTGTCATTGGATACTTCACACACACGTGCTTTTTAATTTCACAGACTACAACTACCAAGCTGGAATCAAAGCACATCGATTCCCCTCTCACACCCAGCACGCACTTAAAACAAAATAAACAGGCGTCTCAGTCTCATGCATGAATAGGCAAAACTGTATCAGACCGGTGTAACGTTGGTAAATCTTCCATTGCACAGAATGATTTTTGTAGCACGTGCAACAAATGACAGTCGAAAGATACAATTACAGTGCTGCTATCAATTTGCTTGGTATAACCGCATTTATAGTTTTCTACAAATTCAATCAATCAAATTGGCCTCCATCACTCAACCAATGCTAACGGTAACATTATCGGAACTCCCCCTATTTCCACCGGTCCCGTATTTCCACCGTCTTGCGTGTATGTGTCACTTAATATCCATTTCTATACAAACCAAGACAGCGGACTCCTATAGAAACGCAACCACCCACAACATAGGTGTATCTAAATTAGCTATGTACCAAAAATGACATTTTACTGTATTTCGAGGAGCTGTAATCAGTGTTGTAAGGCTGCGTGTACACAACCGCTTGGAGCTCCAGTGGAATTTTAATTTCACGACGAGAATTCTCGGTCTAACCGCCCATGTGCCATTGAAACGGTGTAAATAGGCGACCCATCAGGCCAGCACTATAACTCCGAGCGTGGTAAACAAAATCGGATATTTCAGGCAGTAAATCCTCCCGTTAAGAACCAAACCAGATTTTGTTCAAATCTACACAACTATGGCTACTGAAAAATGTAAGGTTCATTTAGTAAATGTTATTTTGAAGTGTTAAAAAACATTGTTGTTTTAGAATTTCTGAACAAAAGTGGTGATAATTGGGGGTGTTACAATACCTAGGTCATTATTGATATTATAAGATGAACGTACCTGCAGTAAAAACCAAGCATGTCTGATAAACATCCTCAGATTTATTTCGGCTTCAAGAAGAAATGGCAATTACATTTCATGTGAACATCATCCTATCCTTATTAGACGTTCTCTGCGGTAAACTACACTCCTTGTATGAAGCGTCCATTGTTTTTCCAACCCACTTTTAACTTCCAACAAAATTAAGTCTCACTGCAACGATGAGCCATCTAGTGGACAAACGACTACTTATCGCCAATACTGGAAATGCAGCCATGATGATGATGATGATGAATATTTATTTTGGCTTTCTTTTAATCCTACTGAATTTGTAATTATGTATCGGCAGTTCTAATACCGATAGTATGTGGGTGCCTGTGTGTGTGTGCATGTGTATATGTGTACACATGCACACACACACAGGCAACATTTGGTGCCGTTCTGAAAATCTTAACTGAAGATAGGGGCGATTAAAGCAGAATAATATTGCATTTTCATTTTTTAGGGGGTGCAAATCACAAATGAGTGATTATGGGCCAGATTGATGTGGGCCCTTGAGACCAACATACCATAAAAGATTCTTCATCCTCAGTGCCACGGTTCAGGTAGTTATTTAGGAAAAACTGTTTTTTTGCAGTTCGGGGGGCCCAGCAGGGGGGGGGGGAATGGGGAGTGGCCCCAGGGACGAAACAAAATGTTTCCGTAAAAGTCTAGTGGGGCTACATACTCACCAAATTTCATGTGCCCTGGTGGTTCGGTGTCCCGGGTATCGTTGACCAAAAATTCAGGAAGTAGATGAGGAAAAAAAACAAAAAAAAAACTTTGACAATCCCTAGGCTATATGACCGCTTCGCTAGCGGCGGTCATAATAAATGAATTGAACGAACTCAACTGACAACAGGTATACTGATTCGGTCATTGAGACTACAGAATACAGACTACAGAATACAGTACAACACACTTTCTGTCTTTCTGAAGTTTATTTTTGTATTCCGGGATACAGCCTAATTGCCTAATGTCTTGACAATAGTTTTTCTTACCGGCTTGCTGTTTAAACTGACTGCGCCGCTCTGAACTTTCCTGCCAGGTTTATGACGTAAACCGCTACATCTCGGCACTACACATCGAAACCGATAATAAATCGCTCTGGCTAGTTGTTATTACTTACCCCTCCATTTAATCTAGTGTCTTCCATGTCGTTAATCCTGCTAGTCATAGACCACTTGACTGAACTGAACTAGGAAAAACAGCGTCAGAAAGATTCAGTTGCTATCAGTTGATAACAGACATGTTGTACAACTGCTGGTTGTTCAATGGAGGGTGTCTTCGCATTCAAATCTAGTGTTATTTATTTGTGGATCTTGGTGTGCAGTAGGAATGTCTCAAAATTACGTCATCGACATAAAAGCAAAAAGGAGATTCACAAATGCAGATTCCACATACAAAGTCAAGCATATTTATTTTCAAATCTCGAAAATATATTTACAAAGATACGTTTATTTATATAAATTTGTTTATTTATTTGTATGTCACATTTTTATATTTGTATTTTGTATTTGGATATTTATAAATGTATGTATATGTATATATATCCTTTTATATATATTTAAATCATTTTGAGACAATCCTCACTCTATATAACTTCTGCATTCAGTGAGATTTGCACCGCCCTAATTATATTTTTGACTCTTCCCGTCACCGTTGCAACCTCTGAGCGCTCATTCTCCATGTTAAAGATCATTAAAAACCACTTGAGGAGCACAGTGGGACAGGAGAGACTGAGTGGACTTGTCATGTTGTCCATAGAGAATGAGAGAGCAAAGAAAATGGACATAGGCCTACACAGAGCATTGTGGACGAGTTTGCGGAGCGCAAGGCTCGTCGTATGCCCTTCAAATAGTGCTGCGTATTATTGTTGTTTTATTATTAGGGGTCATGTAGCCTAATGTTTTTGTTGTTCTCTTGGTTACACTTCATGTACGTTCGATGGACTTCAAAATTACATATAGTTGCTCTCCGTGGCGCTGACGCTTGTAAGACCCGCTGTTGCGGGCATGTGCCTATGTTGTAAAATTATGTTATGATGAGTTTAATAAAGTGCCCCGGTCCCGGCCCGGCTCTGACTTGTTCTGCCACTGTATGGCCTGGTAATTAACTGTCTGTCAACAACATTGAAAATGAAAGAACTGTATTGCAATTAAGTATCCTATTGCCAGCAGTGTTGGGCAAGTTACTTCAAAATCGTAAAGTAGGCCTATTACTTATTACTGTCATTTCAAAGTCATTTGTTACATTATAATATTACTGTCTCTGAATTGTAAGGCATTACACTACTATTGCATTACTTTTAAGTTACTTTTACCAAAATATCTAGAAATATGGATTTGCCATTCTAAATGCAGTTTATCACGCTCAATGCAGCTTGCTTTTCCAATGGAGGGAGATGTGGTATAGCATAATGACTGAGCTAGGCTTAAGGCTAACAACAGTAGAATGCAATAGGCGCAGTGCTCATGATGCAATACAAGGAACAATCATAGTCAGAATTTTGTTAAAACCGACAAAAGGTCAAAGTCCGGTAAATTGTGATAGAAATACTGTAACTTTAAGGCCTAGGCCTACTCATTAAAATCAATAGAGAGCCTACTGTATTGTAAATCAAATCTTAAAGGAACCGTATGTAAGATTGTGGCCAAAACTGGTACTACAATCACTTTCAAATTACTGTAGAGCGGTGTATCCCCTTCCCCTCCCCTCTGACTGGCAGAGTTGGCAACCGGATGCCGAAACTCTACTGACTTTGAGATTAGTAGATAGGTGGAGGGTGGCGCATAAGGCCAAAACACAACATGACAATATCAACATCAGTTAAGGGCTGCAACTTCACTTTTTAAATGACAATATCCTGGCCAGACTACTGTTGTCAGTGATATAAGTATTTGAAATGAACATGATTTCTTAATGTCTAGTGACATATTAGGGCAATTTTATGATTAATTGAAATACATTTTTTACATACGGTTCCTTTAATAAAGACATGTCAAGATGGTGGCCTGCTGGCCATTTCGGTGCCCTAAGTGAGTGGCTTTGAGTGAGTGACATTTAAATGATAAGTAAAAGGCCTATTATTTACAGACCATTACTGTGTGTTTTTAAACATTAATTTCTGAAGAAATGCTGTTTTACTTATAAATGGTGAACTGTCACTTTAAGAGCATTGATCTTTACGTTGTCATAATGCCCTTTTGCCAGCTCTTGTTTACAAGCCTTATTTGTTTGAGTTACATTGATAGCACAATATTAACAATAATATGCACAATGTTAAGTTGTTTTCAGCAGCCTTCATTGCTTTGGAAATGGAAGTATGCAATGACATGTTACTTCACATTTCGTTTTGCGAATACAAGTGAATTATGAGCCTGGTATCGACCTGGCTATCTGAATGGAATGCGTTTCAGTCGACTCATATATGTCATATCATAAGCATATCATGTGCTTCATGTAGCCTAAATGCTTGGAAAACATTGATTGAAGACCCACCAATTCTAGTACTATTGAGCTAGCTTAGCTGTGCTTGTGGAACGTTGGTAAACCTCACTCCCCGACGCCTCAAGAGTGCTGCTGGCATGCGAGCGAGTAGCCTGGGCTATTGGCTCAATTGTTAGCGCGCTCGCCTCCCGATCCGAGATGCTGCTGTTCGCGGGTTCGAGTCCGGGTGTGTGCAGGGCTGAATCGCTGAAGTTCAACACAATAACTAAGGCCAATAATGCCATGAAGAGTGAGTTAATTTGCTGTAAGACATTTGTGGTTCATCCTAATGGGACACAAAATTACAATTTATATTATAATGTGAAATCAGCATCCCATCCTTATGTAATCCAGGTTCAATTTCACTTTATAATCTCAAGTCAGTACTCAAATATGTTACTATGTGCTCTGATTTTCCTTACTACCTACAAGCCCAACATGACCACGAGGGTGGCTGGTCACAATTTTCAATCTGGACCTTTTTGTATTTCCAGTCTGAAAATGTATTTGGTAATGCCAATGCACAATGCCCAATTATGATGTAATTTGTACTTGATTAGGTTTTAAAAGTAATAACAATGTGCTGTATTTCTAATTAAATATATATATATGTGTGTGTGTGTGTGTGTGTGTGTGTGTGTGTGTGTGTTATGTTTAGGTCACTAATGACGAGGGCGTATACAGACACATTGGAACAGGAATCCTCTGCTTCACTGAGGAAGATATTGCACCGCATCCTCTGACTCCATCTTCTGTAGGAATCGTCTTGGAGGGGACTCCAAGTGTGTGTGAGAGTGAGAGTGAGTGTGGGAGATGGGGATAGAGCAGTTGTATTGTGTACCTAGCTGTGTGAGAGTGAGAGTGAGTGTGGGAGACGGGGATAGAGCAGTTGTATTGTGTACCTAGCTGTGTGAGAGTGAGAGTGAGTGTGGGAGACGGGGATAGAGCAGTTGTATTGTGTACCTAGCTGTGTGAGAGTGAGAGTGAGTGTGGGAGACGGGGATAGAGCAGTTGTATTGTAGCTGTGTGAGAGTGAGTGTGGGAGACGGGGATAGAGCAGTTGTATTGTAGCTGTGTGAGAGTGAGTGTGGGAGACGGGGATAGAGCAGTTGTATTGTAGCTGTGTGCAGGCTGGTGTTGTGGGGATGCTAAAAAGGAAAGTATTAACACTGACAAATCAGCTGTAAGGTGTGAATGTGAGTGAGTGTGTCTGAGTGAGTGTGAGTGAGTGTGTCTGAGTGAATGTGAGTGAGTGTGTCTGAGTGAATGTGAGTGAGTGTGTCTGAGTGAATATGAGTGAGTGTGTCGAGTGAGGAGGAGTGTGTGAGTGAATGTGAGGTGTGTCTGAGTGAATGAGAGGTATGAGAACTATAGATAACCATACTCCAGGTGCCTGGGCAGGTGGTATATTGTGGTGGATGTTAATGTTTATAAACCTCAGTGTTTGTGTGTGCACCTCTTCAGTGTTTGTGTGTACACCTATCCAGTGTTTGAGAGAGTGGCACTTTTTTGACTGCCTTGTCAATGCCCATGTTCATTTTTTTGCATAAAGGTGCATTTTGATTATGTATTACTTATCTGTGTGTCTGAGTGAATGTGAGTGAGATTGGGAGAGAGCAATTATATTGCGTACCCAGGTGTTTGCAGGGTGGTATATTGTGGTGGATGTTAATGTTTATAATAATACCTCAGTGTTTGTGTGTGTGCACCTCTTCAGTGTTTGTGTGTACACCTATCCAGTGTTTGAGAGTGGTACTTTTTGACTGCCTTGTCAATGCCCATGTTCATTTTTTGCATAAAGGTGCATTTTGATTATGTATTACTTATCATAGTATGCTCTGAGCTGTAATATAATTCCTTTGTGGATGTGTGTGGGGTCTGGCCCATTTTGCCTTTTGCCACTTTGGGAAAGGTACAGTATATATAGTGTGTTCTTGAAATTGTATTGATGGTGTATTCTACATCTGTGTGTGTATGTAGAGTTTCTATAGCGCTTGTATTTCTATTCTCTGTGATTTTGATGCATTTTTAACTCCGAAAAAGATTGTTGAGTTGAGTAACAATTGAATAAACACTCAAGTGTTCTGAATAAAAACTGTTTTTTTTACTTTCATAGCTTAAGCAGCCTAAAACACATTTAACTATAAGAAATGTCTAATGAACTTTTAATTAAATTAAAAAGACATTTTATGCTGACTTAACTAAAAGTTCAAGTTAAAAGTATGTATAAGTTACATAAACATACATTGAAGGTATTCTTTCATCGCAAGTTTACTTTGTTGTAACATGCAAAACTAGTTTATTGTACTAAAATTCATCATGCATTACTATTTGGCACATGTCGTACACTTGACGGAAATTTGTTCGTTTATTGAACAATCCATAACATAAAATATTTAGGGCAACGTGTTACCTCGAAAATGTTATGTTTATTGAACGAATTAGGGTTTGCAGTGTATATGGCTACGCCAACATAATGTAATTGTTGGTTCTGCGAAATGCTTGCTTTTTCTTCATCGTCGTTTCGTCGTTTTTTTGTGCTATATATTTATTTGATTTCACACATCACATAGGTGGCAACTTGATGTGAATATCTCATTTTCCCTTCCTTCTCAAAACATCTGAGGAAACCTGCTGGTGGCCGGACCTTTGAGACCCTCCTGGTATGACCTGGAGAAACTCATTTGAAGCTACTCAGTTTGGCCAATAGGCTGCATTTTAATTGAAAAGCACGGTAAGACTATTAAGTTGGTTTCCACAGGCTTACTACAAAAGGTTTTAACCCTCCTGTTGTTTTCATTTCAGGCTATGTTTACTCGTTTTGTGTTCCTGGTCAAAAATGGCCGCTGCATTATAACTTGTTATAAATCCATAGTAACACATATTATCATCTAATGTTGTGATACCATCAACTTAAGTTATATTGGTTATTACCAGTTTTGAACTTCTGCTATGTATGGCCGTCAGGCCTCATTGACGTGAGCTCATGCAAGTCAGAAAGAGGAAGATTATTGGGGGAAAGGTTAAAGTGGGGGCTGGCATAAAAGCAAAGAGGGGGAGTGGGTATGTTTGTGTGTGTGTGTAAATGTACAGAAGCACAGATACAACCCATCTGATCAATAGGTATGTGTCTGGACTCAATTTTTATAGAATGACCATTTTCTCACCCATTAATTTCTAATGGCCGGTAATTTTTGACCGGGAATACACATGGGTGTTCTAAAGTTACATAAAACACCCAAATTGTTATGAAAATAATCAAAATGTGTTTTCTGTGTTCAGATGCCCTGTGTTAACAAAGTCATAGAGCCTCATGATAGTCAGAGTAAATTAACAATAGTTTTGAGAGAACATTTGACCACAAACACAACAGGAGGGTTAAATACCATGATATATTATTATGTACCATTATACGTCTTCTGAACCAAAGGGACACAGAGGACAACTGCTGTAGAATCTGGAGGTTGGTAAATATGCGAGAAATTATGTAGTGTGGGATCCTGAAAGTCAGCACGATTTCTGAATGAAGAGTGGTGCTTGTCTCTAAACTGGCCTCACGCGGTTGGGTCTGACCTGAGGTAAGAATGCAACATCGAGAAATGATCGATTAAGATTCCTCTTTGTGGACCAGCCGGTGAACTCCGCGCAGCATCCCTGGTTGCGAATCTGCGCTCGGTCTTCATGCCTGTCGGTGCAACGCGAGGTACATGTGATGCGGGAGACTGCATATCTGCCGCCGTGCTCACGGGGTACGCTGCGTGTCCGCTGTCCGGCTGTTATTAAACCATGCGTCTCCTGCAAGGCGGAGAGTCACCACCGAGGTTGCCCTGATCCTGTCTGTTGCAAAGTGCGGCGGTCGGCGGACAGCGCATCCTGCAACCAAACGGCTCGTGTCATCATGCCTGGCCCACGGACACTCCCACCGCCAACACGGGCTATTTATACCGCCGAAGCGCTCGGAGGCAACCAGTGAGACGGGACGGATAGCGCATCACAGAATTCATCAGAAGTGTCTGTTCCACAGAGGTAAGCGAAACACGCCCGCCAGCACACAGACCGGACGCACACAAAACATTTCAATGTTGTGCCCATTATACCTCTCCCGATGCCACCCTTACATGTTGACAGGGAGGACGGCTATGACCTAAATTATGCAAGGTTGATAATGACAGACACACTCCTGTGTGTCACTCCTGTGTGTCACTCCTGAGTGTCACCAAATCAACTCGCTCCGCTTTCTGTAGTGTATATGTTGAAGAGTGAATCTAGCCAGACGTCTCGTCTGTGCATGCGCGCAACATGCATTACACGCACATGCTACACTCACGTGCATACACATGACCATATTGCTGTCGGTCGATTGTGGGATTGCCGGTGAGGTCATACGGTCATGTTCATTTTGTCAGAGGTATTGCAATTGCATTCCAGTCAAGTGGCCTGAATATACATGGTTATTGATAGCATAGTTTTTAATCACTGAATAGAAGTGCACCTGCTAAATTCTTTGTCACTGTAAAAACAGAAGACATTGATCAGAAAAAATAAAGGGGTTTCGAGAAATAGCTTAAAAAATAGTGGAATGCCATTGTTTGATGCCAGCCAACAGGATGAATAACCACACATACAGTAAACAGTCAGACACACACTCAGACACACACACACACACCATGTAGACAGTAGATATGGAAATGGCTGGACCAAGTTGTCACTATCTACCATTATGTGAAATGTAAGTGATGTAAGTGCAACAACTATGCAATACACTACTGTAGGTGCCAATGATGCGAATCCACAGGCTTGCAATACACTACTGTAGGTGCCAATGATGCGAATCCACAGGCTTGCA
The DNA here is from genome assembly GCF_017589495.1 of Alosa alosa. Taxonomy (NCBI): domain Eukaryota; kingdom Metazoa; phylum Chordata; class Actinopteri; order Clupeiformes; family Clupeidae; genus Alosa; species Alosa alosa. The sequence continues at coordinate 2,192,303 of NC_063201.1, forward strand.
ATACACTACTGTAGGTGCCAATGATGCGAATCCACAGGCTTGCACTGCTCTCTCATCCCTAAGTCTTATTTTTCTTCCCCTAATGTGCAGTCATTCTGGCAGGAGGACTACGCATTGTTTTTAACTTTAGAAAATACCAATTTGTGACTCTATAGTAACTCACCATTACCTGGCTGTTGTCTAAAGATACTATTGACAGGTTTGGCTATTTTTGTGTGTGAGAAGGTTTGAAGTATTTTTGTGTAAGGTTACAAAAATGTGCCATTGATGATTCCTTTAAAGATTAGTTTAAAATGTGGGTTGTGGTCCATTTTTACTGTACTTTTATACCAAAATGTGTAAGTGCATTTATATTGCATTTTATGGGTGATGTGAAGTAGGCTATATGATTTGTAAACTTTTACTATCATCACAAATTCACCTTACTGGATATATGTGTGTAGAAGCATTTTTTTTTAAAAGTATGCATACTTATATTGAAAAGCTTTAGTATTTTCTGTTGTTCAACTTCCATAAAGTGGAAGTTAATTAACATTTTATGGTCAAGTTTGTAACATGGTGCCTCCTGTTATAAGCACTGGCATTTGGCATTGGATTGGCTGTTTGTGTGTGTCATTCCGCCCACCAGTCTAGCTCTTTTCATCTCTCTCTCTCTTCTGTTTTCTTGCTCTCTCTCTCCTCCTATGAGCGGTGGATGGACAGATACGAGCGAGCGCATGTGACTGTGGAGCTGTGGTGTGTGGCCAGAGTGAATGTGGTCAGACAACTGTTAAATGGGCGACCAGTGGAGCGCAAATGCCAGTCTAGTCCCTGCCAACAGCTAACCCCAATTCAGCTCCAGCCCCTTACTCATCTCACCACCTCCACCCCCTGCAACACCCTCCTGCCACCTCCACCCCCTGCAACACCCTCCTGCCACCTCCACCCCCTGCAACACCCTCCTGCCACTCTTTGCCCATGTACTTCTCAACCACTCTCACCACCCCCGGCTCCTCCACCTCCTCCAGCAGCACCCCCGGCTCCCCCGGCTCCTCCACCTCCTCCAGCAGCACCCCAGCATCCCCGGCTACACCCGCACCTCCACCCGTGACCCCCCCACAGTCGCCCCTCGGAGGCAGGCAGCGGGTGGTGCTGGGGAAGGTAAACAGACAGTGGGGGTGTGGAAGGGCCTGGGGCGGCTCGGAAGGACATAAACACGCCGGGAGCCGGATTATGCGCTGCGCAGAGGTGTGATCAGGGGGGATTTGGGCCGGCTGGGAGGAAAACAATGAGTGCGCTCGCAAAAACATACACACACACACACACGCGCGTGCGGTCTCCCGCTCAATGGCTCTGGCTACAAGCGGCAAAACCCAGCCAGTGCCGGTTCTCATAGAGTATGTGTGTGTGTGTGTGTGTGTGTGTGTGTGTGTGTGTGTGTGTATGTCTGGGGGGTATTTTTGTAGATCTGTGTGTGTTCTTGTGTGTACATGTTTGCATATGCATATATAACAGTGTGTTTCGTTTGTTTATATGTGTTATCGACAAACCGGTCCATCCATTGACCTGTGGGCCCGGCAGGTGCGGGTATGTCCAGATTATATTGAGGATTTCAGTTGGATTGGGTCAGAATTGCTGGATAGCGGTGTTATGAGTAAATATCCATCTGCAGAATTTATTGGGCTGAAGTGGGATTTCCTCTCCTCTTCATTTCTCTTCGTCAAATGCTCATGCACACCAGAGAGAGCAGGGTCTCCATCATTGGTTGGATACAGAAATATTCCATCAGAGGGAAAAAAGCCTATATCTACATGATAAAATAAACTGCTGCTTTAAATGATCTAGACAATAGCCTAAATTAAGCGTTTATTTCATAAAACATCTGATATAATTGGATAGCATTCATGTCAGTAGATCCTAACCACAATATTCTGGCAAAGTCCCTGTTGCTCAGCTCCTTCTTTGATAAGAAAAAAAGCAGCACAAGTTACTTCCACGCAAGTTACCGCCACGCAAGTTACCACCTCACAAGTTACCACCTCACAAGTTACCACCCATCACAGGCTTTCAGGCTGAAGTGCACTGTGCCACCGTGAGTAGATCTGAGCCAACAATGTTTTTGTTGCCACAGAACTATGTGGCAGAGAGGAAAAGTGAGTGACGGAGAGATGAAAAAAGTAGAACAAGAGACGGTTTGTTTTGGACTTTCATTCCCTCTTCTGCCTCACTTTACCCTCTCCCTCTATTTCTCTTTCCCTCTCTCTTCCCCCCCCCCCCCCCCCCCCCCCACACACTGTTTTTTATCCTGACTGTCTCCCTCTGTCTGTCTGCATGCTGAGAGAGTCAGCTGGGGCCATTGAAAGAGATGAGATCAAATAGCATGACGACGCGCAGACGAGAAAAACAACATAGACGCTCACACAATGAGAGCCCGGGGCCAAAAAACAACCGGCCCGACTCTTTGTCCGCGGTCGGTCACAGGCCTGTTGTGACGCTGCCGGCCACTGAAAGCGGGTCACAAACAGGTGGATGGCCCAATAGGCCCATGTGGTGCGCCCATAGCAGCAGAGGGTGTGTGTGGGGTGGGGGGCTGGGGGGTATAGGCCCGTGTGGTGCGCCCATAGCAGCAGAGGGTGTGTGTGGGGTGGGTGTGTGGGGTGGGGTGTGTGTGGGGGTAGAGGTCCGTGTCTGTGTGTGCCAGGTGGACAGAGTAGGGGCCTCCTTCACAACAGGCTGTCCATCATGCACCATCCAAGAATGCTTGAGGAGTAGTGCTGACTACTGTCGACTGCTGCCGTCTAACCGTGGAGAATGCTGTGACTTTGGCCGCATTGTGCTTGACCGATGCCAGCAATTCCAGAAGTGCAGGAGTGCGATAGTCCTCATAGAACCCCAAAAGAGGCTACACTACAGCCTAGTAGATGCTGTTTAAAGGGGTCAAGTGCAGCTGGGAAGCATAGTGTGTATCACACACAATTGAAGCTAGATGTATCCCCTGTCAAATCTACATAAGATCATAACAATACTAATAATCATATAATTGATGGCCACAGAGCAGTAATAAGCTTGCTCCAACACAACAAATAAATAACCCAAGAACACATCATCATAAGCCACTTCAAAATTCAAAGTCTGATTTATTGTCAATTTCTTCACATGCCCAGACATACAAAGAGATCGAAATTATTTCTCACTATCCCACGGTGAAGACAAGACATATTTTACCAATTAAGTCCACAGGCAAACATAACATTCAAGTAAACAATAAATGAGTAAATAAAAAGGCACATACAATGAAGAAATAAGAGCAGCAAAATTGGGTTGAAATTGTGCATAGACAGTCAATATAATAGTGCAAAGTCAGGCCAATAAATGGCTGAGGTAGTTCTGTTTGACCTAAGTAAGCAAGTGGCATAGTGGTGCAAGTTATGTAAGAGCAGCAGAAGTGTTGTTTTCAGGACAACAGGACAACAACAGTTGCAAAGTGTACAAGTTCATATTAGCATCTGAAGACAGCAGACGGAATGGACGCTTATGATATTCTCTGGTCAGAACAAGTGAAAAGCATTCTTAGTTCTTGTGTTTGCTTTGGCCCGGCTGGGATGTGCAAATTCTTTGTTAGAGTTTTTCCTGTATTGAGGAGGCTGTGTGATGATAAGATACAGGAGAGAGTTTTTCGTGTATTGAGGAGGCTGTGTGATGATTAGATACAGGAGAGATGTTGCGTCTCGTATGTACCACAACAGAGCCACAGGAAGTTTGTCCACTTCTCCCTTGAGTGACTCTTTGGAGAAGGCCACATGTTATTATGGGCTGTTTTTGCAGTGGGGACAGATCTTCCATGTTTTCCCATTTGACCCGACACAGCTTGACTGGATTCGACTCCTCTTGTCTTTGGCTGTTTTTGTGAAGTCTTGCTCCTCTGAAAATAGCTTGACCTTAAATTTTGTGGAGACTTGATTTTGCAGCTGTGACTGATCTTGTAGAGTGCCAGCAACACTCGAGCTTGCTTGTCTACACAAGTCTTATTTGTAGCTCTGTGGCCTCAGTACATCGTAATAGTATTTCATACACACAGGTATGGGGAAGCACTGTGTTGAATGTTTGTGGTAAAACTTTGTGGGTTCGGAGATCAGTTCATGTCACTTTTTTAAAGTTAAATGGAAGATGTCACATTTTATATATTATTTTGCTAATTTATCAATCAGGTGACTCATTCAAATTCACACGTTAAATGACACATTACTGTAATGCTGATGTCAAATCATCTCGTTAAACAAATGCAGAATAAGACCATTAATTGAGCGGCATGGCACATCTTCATCCTGTTACTGTAGTCAAGTTTACATGGACACTTTTAATCCAATTAAAAACAGAATAACGGCTCAATCGGAATAAAAAGAGTTAGTGTATTCCTATTCCAATTAAACAGCCATGTATACGGCCAATCGGATTGCCTGCTGTAAACAGACAGCACAAACTTCTCAATCAGAATAGTTTATTCAGAATGACAAAAAAACTGTCCATGTAAACGTGACTTGTGTAACTCTTACAGCTGCATTGTTTGGAATTTTTCAATGATTAATTTTTATGATGTGTCATATAGGCACAAAGAAAACATGTATTCTTAAGTATTTCCTGTATAATTGTTTTACTGTCAAAAAGTTCCCTCCATGTTGTGCCGATACAGGAAACATGGTAACTGAGGAGACTATGATGAGTGACCAGGATGCATATGTGTGTGTGTGTGTTTGTGATTGTGTTATGTGTGTGTTTCATTTGTGTGTATGTGTTTTGTGTGTGTGTGTGTGTGTGTGTGTGTGTGTGTGTGTGTGCTGTGTGTGTTTTGTGTGTGTACATGTGTGTTTTGTGTGTGCTGTGTGTGTATTTATGTGTGTGCTGTGTGTGTGTGTGTGTGTGATCTCCCTGCAGTGCCAGCTCTGTCTCTGGCTGCTACTATGCCTCTACTGGAAGAAAGCTCTCTGCCCAGGGACGGCCCTCCCACTGTGCCAGTAGTCATTATCGGTGAGACATGCACGCACACACCCACAGCACAGTCCAAACACACACACACACCCACAGCACAGTCCAAACACTTGCTCCATAACAGTGTGAGGGAACTTATTTAGTTGTGTGTGCCAGCAAACGTTAAGTAATCAAGGCCGCATGGTGACCTTAGGTTACATAAACCAGTACAACCTGCTGGACAGCTTCAGTGATATTTGTAATTACAGAATCCTGTGACACAAACATTCTGTGCCCTCTCCTATTTCTCATAAATTCACCTACTTCTACTTTCTTTACTAATCAAATGTTTCTAAAATGTTACTAAAATGTAAGTACAATTGGATCTGCACTAGGTTTTGAACATTAGATATCTCTGTAAATCCATTGGATCTGTGGCCACATTGCACAATTATAAGGTTATAATTGAGGATTGTTTCCGACATTTTTATCCAATGCTGTGGTCGAAGTCAGTTTCTCCTTACATCACTAAATCTCACATCTCAGACCTGTATAGCCTGTAGTGTTATCACTGATGAGAATGGAAAACACATGAACTCTCACTGCTGGGACACTAGGCATTGTTTTGACTTCCTCTCCCAGGTAACGGCCCCTCAGGTATCTGCCTGTCGTACCTGCTGAGTGGATACACCCCCTACCTGGACCCAGCCACAGTGCACCCAAACCCAGTGCTGTATCGCAAGCTGCAGGAGAGCAAGCACCTGCCTATCACCGAGCAGGTAACACACACACACACACACACACACACACACAAACACACACACACACACACAACACACACACACACACACACACACACACACACACACGCACACTCACACGCACGCGCACACGCGCACACACACGCACACAAGCGCGCACACGCACATACGCACCTTACAGAATTATTGCCACCCCTGGTAACTGGACACTCACACACACAGACAGGGGCGGACTGGGACCAAAAATCGGCCCTGGCATATTTGGCCCAAGCGGCCCTCAAATCGGTGGGGCACACCTAATTAAATACAAAATCTTTGCATTACCCTTAAATATGCATATATTTTCAACTGTCATGGAGCACTGAAAGTGATGTAGGCCTCATTGGCTATCACTCTGACTGATCAGAGGTAGGCATGGAGCATATGATCTCCATATTCAAGTAGGCTAACAAGCAATTATTAAATAAGAGTTTCTGCTTGAATTCAAAGTATTATTTCAAATTATTAAATAGGCTACAATTGACAGCAGTACCAAAAATTACTGAAGCCTATGTGTAAAGAGTTAAATTACCCAGATTGTCTTTAGTGTAATTTATACCAGTTATCCTTGTAGGACAACTGAAACAACACAAACAGGGCTGTTGCTGGAAATATTTTATTTACTGTATTCTACCTACCTACATTGCTGGTACATTTTGGAACAGTACAGCTACATTAACTAATTATCTTAGTGTCTTCCAGTAGCCTATCGTATAGGTTATATATACTGTAGCTTAGTTGGCTTGTGCATGACGTGACGTTTTGTAGCCTACATTTCCGTCAGTCTACAGTCTTTTAGCCCATCTTTACCATGATAACCCTTCCAAGATAGAACCCTTCTCTACTTTGAGAGACCAACCACCACTCATGCCATCGATGTTGAATTTTGGGCGTCTGACGGAAACTGATCAATCTGACCAACAATTAACGTTGATTTGACACTCTTTTGCTGTCCGGGTTTGCAAATCATTCATTTAGAAAATTTAAGTTGCGCTATTTGTTATTATAATCATTAGGCTACCATATCATTACATTATCACAATTAATAAGTCATCATTATCATAGTCAGCATGGCATGGCATGCATGTCACACCTGTTCTACCACTGAGTTCTTATCATGTAGCCTCAACTAGGCTCGCACTCTCCACCTGCTCACTGTCCCTTGTTCTGTATGCTTGCTTACATCCTTGTTCAAATTCAACGAACTTCAACATGTTGCTGACATATGCTAGCCTACTTGCAATATTGCATTTTTTAAGCTTCTACATTGGTGTTAATTTTGCAAAATTGTCACTACCGGCACCCGCCGCAATTTTTTGTAGGCAACTTCGATTAACTTTTGATGCGCTCACAGAATCCTGGCTCTGAGCCAAAATGGGAGGGGTGGGGCCTGACGTGAGCTGTTATTGGATCAGTCCAGTGTCAATATTGAAATGTAACCAATGGGCCGCTGATTGCCCTTCCTTTGGGCCGATAGTTGGCCAAAATAATTAAATTATATATATAGCCTATTCTATCGGCCCAAAAGGTGCGCCGGCCCACCGGAAAAATATAGTATAAGTATATATACTCTTTTGATCCCGTGAGGGAAATTTGGTCTCTGCATTTATCCCAATCCGTGAATTAGTGAAACACACACAGCACACAGTGTACACACAGTGAGGTGAAGCACACACTAATCCCGGCGCAGTGAGCTGCCTGCATCAACAGCGGCGCTCGGGGAGCAGTGAGGGGTTAGGTGCCTTGCTCAGGGGCACTTCAGCCGCGCCTACTGGTCGGGGTTCGAACCGGCAACCCTCCGGTTACAGGTCCAAAGTGCTAACCAGTAGGCCACGGCTGCCCAAATGCCCGGTATGCCAGATGGCCAGTCCGCCCATGCACACACACACACAAAAATAAACAACAGCCTTAGAAATGTTCTCTCGAGTTCACACAAATTAACTTGTTGTAGTAGTGAGCTTGTGTGGATTAATCATAATCTTAAAGGACTTTAGAACGAGCCTTTAAAAGGTGTTTTAGTAGTGAATTTGTGTGGCTTAATTATAACCTTAAAGAACTTTGGAATGAGCCCTTAAAATGTGTTTGTGCATACATATGTGTGTGTGTGTGTGTGTGTGTGTTTGTGTGTGTGCGTACAGGACCTGGAGCTCCTGTGTGAGGGCCTGGAGGGTCGCTCTGCCAACCCCGTGGCGGTGCTGTTTGACACTCTGCTGCACCCCAACGCAGACATGGGCTTCGAGCTGCCCCCTGTGTTGCAGTGGAGGCTGGAGCCTCAGCGCCACATACCCCACCTGGTGCTGGGCAAGGCCACCCCTGGGGGCGCCTGGCATGTGAGTCCCATCATACACAGTACACACCCAGAGTTAGATTGGAGGATACATACCCTTCTCTTCTCTGGCACATGAGTCCCATCATACACACACCCAGAGTTAGATTAGAGGATACATACCCTTCTCTTCTCTGGCACGTGAGTCCCATCATACACACACCCAGAGTTAGATTAGAGGATACATACCCTTCTCTTCTCTGTGTGTGTGAGTCCCATCATACACATAACACACCCAGAGTTAGATTAGAGGATACATACCCTTCTCTTCTCTGTGTGTGTGATAACCCTAGTCTGACACTGTTAACCTACTTTATCATAATTCCCTGGGCATGTGTTATACCAGTTAGCCCACAGTTAACCTAAAGCTAAATAAGATCCGAGTTTGAGTCCGACCCGGGTGATTTCCTGATCCCACCCCATCTCTCTCTCCCACTTGCTTTCTGTCACTTCCTCCACTGTCTTTTTATAAATGTAAATATGAATTCTTGAAGGATTCTTAATTCTGACAAATTCTGATGAACTGGCATACGGTACTATTTGGTATCCCAGTGGGCACATTTTTTTATTATTTATTATTTAAATATTTAAGGGCCTTGTTTATGAGCATGTGTGGATGACATAGATTTAAGGTAAAATATGTAACTGTATTAGCTGTTCAACCCTTTTTCACCTTTTATAAAAATTGGCTGCCGTGGACCCCAGGGAACAAAATCTGAGGCACCTACCATTCTAAATCTGATCGGACCCCCTTTGTTATTTCACCAAATTTGATGCTTTTATCACAAAGTGATACATTTTTGTGCTTAACTTCCCCCACTAAACGGTAAACTAATGGGCTGTCCTTTCATCTAACTCTGGGGTAGATGGCAAATGACCCAATTTCCCAGAAAGTTGTCGTGCTCCTTTAAGCCTGCCATGAGCTGTGCCTGTGTGTGCCGGGTCTGATGATGCTCGGGTCTGATGATGCGCTTTCCCTGTGTGTGCCGGGTCTGATGATGCTCGGGTCTGATGGTGCTCGGGCCTGATGATGCTCGGGCCTGACGATGCTCGGGTCTGATGATGCGCTGTTTCTCCAGGCTATGGAGGGCTCAATGCTGACCATCAGCCTGGGCATCTGGATGGAGCTGCCAGGGGTCAACTACAGGGACATGTGCCCAGTCAAACGCAGGTGAGGCAGGATGTGCTCTGCATTTCACTGGCTTTGTATCTGTACTCCACGTAATGACAATCTAATATTATTTCATGCAATCAAATACATGTAATTTATCTAATATAATCTAGATTAATCTGTTTGTGAAAGTGAAATGAATAACGGGATGAATGAGATGGATTTAGGGCTTTGAGAGAGAGATGGAGTCAGGTTAGAGAAGAGAGAGAGATAGAGTCAGGTTAGAGAAGAGAGAGAGATAGAGTCAGGTTAGAGAAGAGAGAGATAGAGTCAGGTTAGAGAAGAGAGAGGGATAGAGTCAGGTTAGAGAAGAGAGAGAGATGGAGTCAGGTTAGAGAAGAGAGAGAGATGGAGTCAGGTTAGAGAAGAGAGAGAGATAGAGTCAGGTTAGAGAAGAGAGAGGGATAGAGTCAGGTTAGAGAAGATGAGATGAACAGCCAACAAGCAGGAAGGCTTTAAAACAGCTGTTCAAGTAGACACATTTTTTGACACTCAAGAAGAGGGTAGTGACATTATGTTATCAATGAAGAATCATCAGTAATGAAGTAAAATTGGATTGAAATGTGACTTATTTTATGGCTCTTTGTGTCCAGGGGGGTGGCCAGTGACCGCGCCTCACCAGAGGACATCTCCTCGTACTACAAGAACTACGTGAAGCTGATGGGTCTGCAGAAGAATTTTGTGGACAACACCTACGTCACCTCTGTGCAGAGACTCCACCGCGGTCGCCACGGGGACGACCTGACCAACGGCCACGGCAAGGACGGCGACCTGGCGAACGGCGTGAAGCGAAACGTCGTGGAGAACGGCGTGGAGAGCAGCGGCAGCAGCGACGGGAGGAGAAGATGGCCGACGAGGTGGACCAGGGGAGAAGGATGGTCAACGGTGGAGTGGGCGGCGGCATCGGGGTCTCCCCTGGGCTGGCGCAGGGGCTGTGGGAGGTCCGGGGCTACCAGCGCGTCCAAGATGACACCCACGTCCCCTTCAGCCTGTTCGCCGAAAACGTGGTCCTGGCCACGGGGCGTCCGATTCGCCGGCGCGGCTCGGTGTGGAGGGCGAGGATCTCCCCTTCGTCTTCCACAGCGTGCGCGCCCTCGGTGTGGCCCTGACCGCTGGCGCGGCGCCCTCTGAGCCCGTGCTGGTGGTGGGCGCGGGGCTGAGCGCGGCCGACGCCGTCCTGTGTGCCCGTAACCATGGCATCCCCGTGTTACACGCCTTCCGCAAGCGCGCCGATGACCCGCAGCTCATCTTCAAGCAGCTGCCCAAGACCCTCTACCCCGAGTACCACCGCGTCTACCACATGATGTGCTCCCAGAGCCCCCCCATGGCCCCCAGCCCCACTCCCGGCTCGGCCTCCCCCGCCAGTGGGGCCCCTGCCCCTGCCCCTGCCCCTGCCCCTGCCCCTGCCCCTGCCCCTGCCCCTGCCACAGGCCCGAAGGCCAGCTACGTCAGCTTCCCCGAGCACTGCGTGGTCTCCTTCCAGCCGGACATGCGCTGCGTGCTCCAGGGCCCCGGCGGCTCGCTCCGCGCCCTCAAGGTCTCCATGGCGCTGGTGCTAATCGGCTCGCACCCGAACCTGTTTTTCCTGAAGGAGCAGGGCCGCTACCTGGGCCTGGACACCAGCCGGCCCATCTCGTGCAAGCGCAACCCGCTGGACATCCACCCGTACACGTTCGAGTGCGGCGCCGAGCCGGGCCTGTTCGCCATGGGCCCGCTGGTGGGCGACAACTTTGTGCGCTTCCTCAAGGGCGGCGCTCTGGGCATCGCCAGCTGCCTGCTGAAGAGACTCAAGGAGAAGAAGAAGAGGGGCAAGCTCATCGCCAGCGGAGCCCTTCAGAGAGGGGAGGGCGGAGGCCTGGGGGAGGGGGGGGGAGGGTTCCTCTGAGAAGCGCAAGAAAACGAGAAAACGAGTGCAAGAGAGAGAAGGAAGACAAGTTGGTGAGAACGAATGCTGCTTTTCCACGTAGGGTGGCATCTCTTTTATTTTCTACATCTCATGTGTGCAGTGGATATCTCTATTTTAACCTGAAAGCTTTCTTACCATTTTTAAGAGTACTTAAAGATGAAAGTGAATAGAGGCTAGAGGAGCAAATAGAATTTCCTTCTCCTGTTCTGTGTCCGGGTCGACAGGCAGCCTTCCACATGGGCAGCAGCTCTCAGAGGCCATGTACAGCTATTTTCTTCATGTTATGCATTCAGGGTTTTTTTTTTTTATGTCGCTCACACTTTTGACCTTTATTTTTAGTCAAACTGTTATTGTGAAAAAACACCATGTTTTGTTGAATTTGTGGCATCTAAAAATGCACAAATGACACACCACCTCCACAAACACTGACGTAAACTGACTCAAATCAACATACAGCTTTCTTCGTCACTTTCCAGATGAGGGTCAAGGCACATAAAGAACACTTAAAAGCATGTCAAAAGCAATGCTTTCTGGCCATATACCCAAATATTCCTTCAAACTCATCTGAAGTTTTAAATGGTTGCTCAGAAATCCAACATTTAACCAAATCTTTCAGCCAGTAAAGTGCCAAAATATCCCTGTGCTGGTGATGCTTGAATGAGCTTAACTGACCTCTGTTTTTGGACAATAACACTAAAATTAAGACAAGCGACTAATTTGACTCAAAATATGTGTAATAGGACACATTAGGCCCTCAAACAAACAGAGTGCATGGAAAGACATAAATATATCCAGGCCTGCACTGAACACATGACCTAGGTACTGATGTTCTCTTTAAGATGGATTCCTGATTGGGCATAGTAGATGGCACTGTAAGTGTAACACCACACACACTCTCCAAGATGCCAAAAATATACAAGACCTTGATCTGCAGCCTGCTCTTGTGGGTAGAAATGTTAGTAGTGCCCGGCTTCAAGTAGCTATGGCTGTGTTAAACATGGTTAGATTCAACACAGGCACATTCTTTTATTCTGATTGCAGACAAAACTTGATGCCTTTACCATCATTTCTATACTATAAGCCAAGGTTTATACATTGATTTCTTCAGCTATGAGGTTAAATACACGGTGGCAGTTAATATGGTATTAATATGGTTTCGTTTTTTTTTTGACTAGCTTAAAACACTGTCCTGCGGTTTATACACAATGTGGCTAATACACAGGAAATGACTACATCTCCTGCCACCTCAATAACAACCAACCAAATGCAGATCAGGTTGCCTTTAGGTTGTTAATTAATTACTTAAAGCTTTGTTACTTTAAAAAAAAACTATTCATTTATTTTCCTATAGATCTGCAGCTGAAACTTTGAGCCAGTCTGAAATAGTTCTGCTATGCAATGAATTGACCCTGAGGCATATCGTCTGATCTCTTATATGGCTTGCATGGCTGTAGGCTTTGATGCAGCCTAGCTCTAGTGCATCTAGAATTAATCATTAGCCTGAAGTTTGTTGAGAAATTGGTTAATTGAGTAGTGTGAGGAGTAGAATGAAAGCCTGTTTGCATGGTGGCTCTTTGAAGGCAAGACTGCCTGTCCGTGATCCTGTTGTTTCTCCTTTGCTGTGCAACTGAATGTAAGGCATTACCTCCTGGACTTGTGTCTTCTGCATTGTCTCCATTCTCTTAACATAACTCAACCAAGTGCCATTGTTTTCACATTTCTGACAACAACTGTCGCCTCAGTTACTGTGTACTTTGGTGGGTACCAAACCTCTCACGTTGCAGCTCTTTGTTGTGAGTCAAAGGCAACTCTCCTTAAATGTTTTCTACTGTGCCAAACTACTGTGTCTGTCTCGTGCAAGTACAGCCAATGGAGAATGGGTTAAAAAGCTTGGGGAGTAGGGCCTGTCTATCCTCATTCACTGGCCTAGGTCAGTCATGCGCGGTCCCCTGGACAGTCCCACCGAAAACAATGGCTGGAATTCAAACATGACGGACGGCAAATGGAAACACAGACGGACGTGTCCCCCGGCGAGCTCACAATACCAATCGACCAGAAACCAGCCCTGCAAGACCCCCAGACTCGCCACGGCCAGGGCAGCAGCTTGGTGGGCAGCGGCTGTTGTTTTCACGCCAAGATGGCCAATCTTAATTCTCTGGAACAAGCCTGTCTGCGGTTCGTCTGTCTGACGTCGATGATGGTAGGCTTGTAGTGAATTCCGCCCAAATCCTCCACTCTGGCTCAATCTCTGGGAATCCGGTGTGTGTCATATACATGAAAACTGCTTATAATAACAATGATACATGCTAACTATCACATGATTATATAGCTACATGACTAAGTTGCGAAAACAGTGTGTGGGGAGAGTGCGATAATGAAACGAGTGTGTGAGGAGGTCTCGACGCACAAGCAGGTATATATTCTACCTTCTCTTTCAGCCCGCTGATTCGCCCAAGGTCAAAGCGTGACTTATCCTTCTGATTAAAGACAGAAAGGAAGGTTTTAATAAATGTTTTGTATACAATATTTTTTATTAAGAACAAATAAATCTTTTCAAAATATTCAAATAAGAACTCGCATCTTGTGTTTTTCTTACATTGCTTGCCATCCGTGAATTGTAAACAAAAATGTTAAACACATACAATAGAATACTGCGAAAACATCATGCAATCAGGGGATTTGTCTGGCCAGCACATACACTGATCTAAGGCATATCACTCATTATCTGCATATTATCTAGATCAAACTAGCCTCGCTGGGCTTCAACATAATCCCAACATACACTCAGGCTTCCATCAACAAGTCCCAGAACTGTTAAGAATTAAACATTTTCTTCTTGGTTCTTCTTTTTGCACTTGTCAGAATTTCATAGATCTCTTCCCAGAAGGTCTGGGGTTGTACCTGTTAAAACAAAATGGTTTGCTTAATTGCTTATCGATAACAAACCAGATAGATAGACAGTTAGAAAGACAGAAGACAGGTAGAAAGAAGAGGAATTTCAACCAGAGCACATCAACCAGCAAAGAATGAGAATATAGAGTCATAAAAGTCCTCCCAGCGAGCTTTTAACATTCCAACAGCAGGCCAAGGACACCCCTCGCTGGACGGAAAGATCAGCCGGCTTTAAAAATATCACTGTTGACCGTCCCCATCAGACAACGTTCTCCACTAAGCAAACCAAACAGGCACACAATAAAATATGTCTGGCGCCTTTTTTTTACCCTCTCCTCTCTTTGGTACAGGAGAGGAGGGGGCACCAGAGCTGTTTTCTTTGCCATTTATCCGACTATTTATCTCCCTCACACTTCCCCTCTTCCCTTCCTTCCTCTCTCCTCTCCCTTTCTTTTTCTGCATGGCCGAGGAGAGATGTTGGGATGAGTGGTCCATTTCTGCTCAGGCAGAGGAGACACACCTTGGTCTGCTGAGGTTACATCAGGGGCCTGCCATGGTTTCCTGGCAACAGTGTTTTAGGTTTTAGTGTGTGTACTTTTTCCACCTACCTCTCCCATGCCTCTGCTAGTTACACCAGCACCAACTCTATCAGCCTCCCTCAACAAGACACATCTGTCTGAATATGGGACCCCCAAACACACACAGCTGGATCAAACTTGCTCTTCAAAACAGACAAGATGCAGCTACATCCAGAAGCTATGGGGTATACTACGAATCTCGATTAGTGGGTTAGCGAGGTATGTTGCGCTCAAAGCCAGGCTATGCTGTGACACAAAATTGGATCCGTTTTAGTGTCGCTATATCACCATGGTTAGCCTGGCGAGCCAGACCCACATTAAAATGTAGGGTCTGGGCACTCACCGTTTGCAGTGCTCAGTCCGAGGGGCGGGATAATCAGTTGTCTTTCAAATTCCCTCTGCACGCAATAGGACGCAATAGGATATTTGTTTTCAAGTAGCAGGGAATTCAAGCCAAACCGTTGCAACTCAATCAATCATTATGTTAAGCCCACCAAACGACTCTATACACTCTATACACTAGCCCTGGCAGCCGCTAGGGGCGCGTCTAGATTTCTAGGCTACACCATGGTATCTTATGCTGTCAACCAAACCTGGTCGGGAGGAGGTTATGTGTTAAGTTATAGCTCAAATCGTGTAATCTACCGCACACTGACCAATCAATTGTCTTAAAAACGAAGTTCTCACGTGTAGGATTCTGTCATATATCTTACAGGTGGAGCTCCACCTCTACTAACATTTTGGATCTCGAATGCGCTTTAATAGTGCTGTGCGTGCAAATATCCCACTATGGACGTGCATACCATACAACAACTGATGACAATTGATGTTATAGGTTAGACACAAAAAATGACCGCAGTGTAGATTAAGCTATCACTCATGAATGCGGAAGTAATTGTTTTTAAATTGAGGCGGTCTTGTGCGTCTCCACGTTACACGATTGGCCAAAGTCATCCCAACACCGAGAACGCGCACAGATCTGAGCTGAAAGCCTAGTTTGACAAATATATCTGCAAAATATATCTGCATAACTGCAATCGTAGTATCACTCAACGTATACCCAAACTTGCGTATGTTGAGTTTAGATGCTTGACTTGCTGAGTCAAGGCTTTGTCAAGCCTCGATATGTCTACATAGCCTAGATATGTCTAACGTGCTTCGTAGTATACCCCACTGGTCTATTAAGTATACATTTTTGGGCTTTTTATGCCTTTAATGATAGTGACAGTGGAGAGTGACAGGAAGTGAGTGGGAGAGAGCAGGGGTGGGATCCGGAAAGGACCACGGGGCGGGAATCGAACCCGGGTCGCCGGCGTACGGTGCAGGTGCCCCAGCCAGTCGCGCCACAGCTGGGGCCTAGAAGCTGGTCTTTTGACTGACAGCCTTTTTGTTCTGTTACTATATTGCCCTGTGACTGTCCTCAGAATCTCCTGGGTTCTAGCATGTTCCTCACCACCTGGGTTCTAGCATGTTCCTCACCACAGACATTGGCAGTCTGCATTAGGGATTTATTTTCTGAGCGTTCAGGGGCTCGTGGGGACATGACTAGCTTCTTACACTAGTTCTCATGACCCTTCAAACCGGCTTGTCTCTGTGTTTACTTAGCAATCATCAGTGAATGAGTAGGAACATAAACAACAGCAAGATAACAAACGTACATTTAAACACACTGGACCATGTGGACATGTAGAAAAAAAAAAGGCGGAGATCAAATGTGTGCTTGTGTGAGACTGTACTGATGTGTTATGTGGGAGAAAAAGGAGGTTGGTGGATATACAGTTACTCTGAGTGTGTTTGTGTGTGAGTGAGTAAATTATCTAAGTCAGCATTTCTGTTGCCAGGATTAGCTGTACGTAGAGATGGCACTGAGCTAGTGAGAGAGAGAGCGAGAGAGAGAGAGAGAGAGAGAGAGAGAGAGAGAGAGAGAGAGAGGCAGTGAGAATGGAAAGAGATGGAGAGTTTATGTAACAAACACTAGAATTTATCTTAGAAGCAAGCTACCCCCTCTGTGTGTGCGCATGCCTGTGTGTGTAGAAGGCATTACACAATCAAAGGCTAAAATGTGCTTTATCAGATTTGATTTCATTGCCTCAATTTCCTAATTTGAAGAAAAAGTGGAAAAAAAACATGTGATTGTGATAACAAATAAACTAACAAAGGCAAGTACAGCGGTCTGATAGAGGGTGAAGCAAAGAGAAGGAGAGAGACGCATATCTATTTACCTGAACAGCTCATCTCCCACTGCCTGCTCCTTTTCTTGTTGTTTCTCTTCCTACCACACACACACACACACACACACACACACAGGTTGAGACGGTTGTAATAACAATTTTACTATGTAAATATACTGGATATGCTTAATGGCACATAACCATGTTCAGCATTAACTCAACTCAATATCATTTTCATATCACATCACAGACAATTATAGCATCACACACACAGTTAAAAATAATGGAACTTTACTGCACCAAAGGCCTGAACTCGCAAGAGCAAACACACTTCATCATGCTTATAGTAGAGTACAGTACAGTACACACACACACACACACACACACACAGTACATATACAAACAAACACACACTCAATAAACAAGCATACAAACACAAACACACACAGACAGTACAGATACATAAGCATGCACACAAACACACATACACACAATCTGACTTTTCCTTCTCTTAACCCCCTCACCTCCGCGGCCTCTTTAAGCCACTCCTCCAGCTCGGAGTTCTTCCCTCTGCTGTGGGCCACCAGGTCAGAGCCGCCGATGATCTGAGGGAGACCCTGCGAGCCTGGGACAGGGACCTACGCACATACACACAGACACATGCGCATGCACGCACACACACACACACACAAAGACAAATGCATGTTCTAGAAATGGCCACACACAGGCATATCCTGCCTGGCTTGTTGATTGTGGCTGTGAGCACATAAACAGTAGTCACGTGTGCGCCCTCTGGTGGCTGCAAGGAATAAGGCCTGTTACAAAGGCAGAGGTCACTCACACCCCCAGGGATCAGAACTCCATTCAGAGAGCACAGCTACTCTCAATACACACACACACAATAAACACACAAAAAAGAGCCCATCAATAGAACAAGGTACACAAAGTCAGCTTGCACACACACACACACACACACACACACACGCCTGACCTACTAGTTTAGATGACTGGGATAGGTCATGTGACTGACCTTGCGGAACCGTTTGAAGTTCTTGTGGTTGGAGGTGTGGTGCTGCAGGGGTTCCGTGCGCGTCCGTGAGGAGCTGACCACCAGAGACTTGAACTCCACCAACAGCAGCCCCCTGGGCAGCTCCGGGTCAGTCTTAGGGTCCTGGAGCACACACACACACACACACACGCACGCACGCACACACACACACACGCACGCACACACACACACACACACACACACACACACACACGCACGCACACGCACGCACGCGCACGCACGCACACAGACACACACGCACAGACACACGCGCACACACACACACACGCACGCACGCACACAGACACACACACACACGCATGCACACACACACACACGCACACACACACACACAGCACGCAGACACACACACACAGGATGGAACACACAAAGGCTCACACACATAAACACATGCATCTGAATATGGGAGGCCCCCACACACAGGCAGAGGTCACGCTTATTACAATTACTGGTGATCTGGTGGTCTATGCCTAATGAGCTAATTAAACCATAGAATAAACCAACTACTATTCAACTATTCAACATTCGCCTTTGACATTAGCTGGCAATTATGTTGTTTATTGCTGTTGTACCCCTTGGGTGTATGTGAGATGTATGTCTGTCACCTTCTTTTCTTCTTTTACAGAGCTGCTTTTGACAGGTTGGTGTTCATCAGACGGAGTGGGTCCGTTAGGTTTTGCAACCTTAAAGATACAAACATCAAACATTCAAATGGCCACCTATAACTTTGGGTCAGTTCTCCTGATATACAGTAGTAGAAATCCTTTGGTCAGACAAAAGGAAAATAACAATTATAGTTAGCGTAGAACAGAATGCCGGTAGTTACCACAAAAGACACTTCCTCTTCTTTGACATCTTCCTTTTGCTCCACCTTCTGTTTTTGATTGGTGGAGGCTTTCCTTTCCTGCTCCGGCAACTGCTTCTGATTGGTAGAACTGGCCCACTCTGATGTCTGATTTTTAGTGTTTTGTTTCAGAGTCTCCGAAGACTTCTGCCAACTGGTGTTGCCATTTTCTTTCTGGTTCTGGTGTGCTTTCCAATTGGCTGAGCTTTGCTCTTCCTGGTCCAAGCGCTGTTTTTTATTGGCTGTGGGCTCAGGGGGCATGTCCATGTCCATCCATCATGATGGACTCCAGTTCCTCTAGGGACAGGTCCAGATCTGGCTCTGCAGACTCTTCCTGCTCCATCTCCTTTCTCTTCTTAGTCTCCTGTCCTGTGAACCCACTGGAGAGTCCGTCTAGCATTCCCCTGGATGACCCCAGCCCTGACGCAGAACCTAATGCCGGACCCAGACCCAGGCTGGGACTAGCGCTAAACCCTGCAGCGGGACCAGAACTTCTGTCCTGGTTGCGGTCCGAGGCTGACCCCTGTACAGTCCGGTGTTGGGGACTCGGGGCTGCAGTCGTGGTGGTTGTGGAGTGTGTGCCTGTGTGTGTGTGTGTGCGTGGTCGTGTGTGTGGGGTTAACGGTGGGAGTGGGAGCCACAGCAGGGGTGCAATTCCTTTTATGGAGTTCCTCTTCCTCGCTATCCAACCGGAAAAGCTTGAGCTCTGATTGGCTTGCTTCCACGCTGCCATCTCGAGGTCTGAAACAAAGCATTATGGGTCAGCTGCACAAAAAACAGCATACTGCTTTAAGTAAGGGATAACGGCCACCGAGGTGTCCTGTTATACGGAATTAATGGACGAGGGCGAGAGGCAAAGAACTCCCCGACGCGCAGCGGAGTAGAACTCTGTATAATTCCGTATAACTGGACACACCTTGAAGGCCGTTATCCCACTTATCACCCGGTTGCCACTGTAAAGCAAAGGAAACACGCGGTTCTGTTTAAAAAGAAGCTCACTAGTTCAGCTTGTTGTACAACTTCTTTGGCCCTATAACAGCGATAGCATGGACAGTTAGCTTGTTTAGAGTTGATTCCATTGTTGTGAAGCCTGCCCTCAGGCTCAACCGTCGTCCTACTATGGTTGTTATAGTTACCATTCATAAGCATTGATATGGAACGGCGATTAAACTTTTTTTTACCAGATCTACTTCATAGGTGTCCCGTTATTCAGAATTAAAAGCCACCCCGCCAGCCAATCAGAAAAGAGTATGTCTTCTCTCTGGGTGATAACTTTCTTTTGCTTACAGGGTGAGATGGCCATATATATCTATACTGTAGTATTAAGATGTCACAAAGTCACAGTGAGGCATATAAGGACACCGGGCAGAAATGCTGATTTCCATCATCATGTTCCAGTCAACAGTAAATTTGTACCTTTTTTTGCTGACAGGCTGAAAGAAGTTTGTCAGGGCGGACTGTTTCTGGGGGGACGTCTTGTTGAGCGCACCCTGTGGAGCCCTGAATTTCGCTGAGTCAGCGTCACGGCTGCTGGGCCTCTTGCTGGACACAGCCAGGTCTGCCTTCCTGGTTTTCTCTGATTGGCTGGTTTGAGCGACAGTAAGTGGCGTCATCATCGTCTCTGTGATGGTGGTACATGAGGCTGGCGTGTCCTTGGTGACAGGAGGCTTCTGGAAAAAAAGAGGAGGAGGAGGAGGAAGAGGAGGAGGAGGAGGGTGTTGTCTTGGGATGTGATGTTGACCGTGCACGACTGGGCTGTTTCTCCGGTGTCTCTCCGACAGAGGTCATCTCACTGACCTTTGGGCTACAGGCAGAAAAAAAACAAAGTGAACAAGGAATGAACTGAACAAGGAGCAGGTCAATAAAATAAAAAGGCAATGGCTCAGGCAATATCCATCACACCACATTGTTAAACAGGCAAATGAGTTCACATTTTTATGGCTAAATAATCTTATTCCTCAAAAACCACTGCAACCTTGCAGCATCACTACATGACTATATGTGATATGTGCACCAATGTCAAATCAAATCAAATCAAATCAAATCAAATCAAATGTTTGTCACATACATTATACAGGTAGCCTATAAATGCAGTGAAATGCTTGTTCCACTGACTCCAAGACTGTGCAAAGGATATATGTATAGAAAAGGGAGAAGAATAAAGAAATAAAGTCCAAAGTGCAAAGTGTTTAGGCTGCTGTGCTGTGTGCTGGTGCGGATGGCCTGGGGGCTGCTGTACTGTGTGCTGGTGCTGATGGCCTGGGGGTAAAAACGTTTCCGCATTCTCTCCGTGTTGGACTTCAGGCAGCGGTAACGTTTCCCAGACCCTAGGATAGAGAAGAGGCAGTTGTTGGGGTGACTGGGATCCCTGATCATTTTCCTTGTTCTCGACTGACATCTCCTTAGGTAAATTTCCTGTAGGTTGGGTAGGGCACTTCTGGTGGTACGTTCAGCTGATCTCACTACTCTCTTCAGAGCTTTACGGTCTAGCTCAGTGCTATTTCCATACCAAGCTGTTAATACTCCCAGTGATAACACTTTCAATGGTGGTTCTGTAAAAGTTCTTCAGTAGTTGTTGAGGTAGCTTGAAGTACTTGAGGCATCTGAGGTGGAAAAGACGCTGATGGTCCAAGTCAGGTCTTTAGTAATATGGACTCCAAGATATTTAAAACTCTCTACCCTTTCCACTTGAGAGTCATTGATCATAAGTGGTTGATAAATCTTATGCTGATCACGCCTGAAATCTATAAAACATCTCCTTGGTCTTCGTAACATTCAGGAGGAGGTTGTTTTCCTGGCACCAGTTAGATAACCTGTCTACTTCACTCAAGTAAACCTGCTCATTGTTCTTTGAAATGAGGCCAACTACTGCTGTGTCATCAGCAAACTTGACAATGATGTTGGAATCATGTACTGCTGTACAATCATATGTGTAGAGGGAATACAACAATGGACTTAGAACACATCCCTGTGGCGCTCCTGTATTGAGCGTAAGGGATGAAGAGATGTGACTACCCACCCGCACGGCCTGGGGTCTACCAGTCAGGACGTTAAAAATCCATTTACACAGAGATGAATTCAGTCCAAGATCTTCCAACTTAGTGAGTAGTAATACAGGTTTGATTGTATTAAATGCTGAGCTAAAATCTATAAACATCATTCTCACATAATATCCTGCCCTGTTATCAAGGTGAGCTAATGCAGTATGCAATTGATGGCATCATCAGTAGATCTATTAGTCTGATATGCAAACTGCAAGGGATCTAGATTTAGGGGCAATGATGAGCAGATGTAATTTTTGACCAACCTCTCAAAGCACTTCATGGCTATAGACGTCAGAGCAACTGGACGGTAGTCATTCAGGCCAGCAGGATGTGAATTCTTTGAAACAGGAACAATTGTTGATCTTTTAAAACAAGTTGGTACAGTTGACTGAGCCAAAGAGAGGTGGAATATTTTGGTGAATACAGGAGCAAGTTGATCTGCGCAGGTTTTGAATACTCGTCCAGGAATGCCATCTGGACCTGCCACTTTTCTGGTGTTCACGCTCCTAAATGCTCTCCGCACGTCATGCTCTGAGAGCGTCATGAATGTCCTCCACGTTTTGGTCAAAGCGCACGTAGAATGTGTTGAGCTCATCTGCCAGCGAGGGGTCAGCGTTCACAATGGTGGAAGTTGGTGATTTGTAGTCCGACATCGCCCGTAGCCCTTGCCACATACACCTGGAATCTGATTGTTCAAACTGGGACCGGATCTTTTCCCCATACCGTCTCTTGGCTTCTTTCACCATTCTCTGTAGATTGTATGTGGCAGCTTTATATTCTTCCATGTTTCCAGATAGAAGTCCTGATCTATAAGCAGCAGTTCGTTCATTCAGAGCTTCGCGGATGGAGTGGTTTACCCATGGCTTTTGGTTTGGGTATGTCTTCATGATGGCTTTGGGAACAGTGTCATCCACAAGCTTCCCTATGAACCCTACTACTGCTTCTGTAAACTCATCGATGTTCTCTTCAGATCTGAACACATCCCAGTCCACAATGCTCAGCAGAACTTGGAGCATGTTCTCAGACTCTCTGACCAGAGCGTCACCTCATGCATGGCTGGAGGCTCGCGTTTCAGTTTTTGCTGGTACCTGGGCAAAAGGAATATTGCAGCATGATCTGATTTGCCGAAAGGAGGAAGAGACTTGGCTTTGTATCCATCTTTGAACAAGATGTAGCAGTGATCCAGTGTCCTCTCCCCTCTGCTGTTACATTTGACGTGCTGATAAAAATCCGGCATGACCTTCTTGAGACGGGCCTTATTGAAGTCACCAGCCACAATCACAGCTGCATCCAAGTTGTCATTCTGTTGCTTTCTGAGAGTCCTGGACAACTCCTTCAGTGCTGCATCAGTGTCCGCTTGAGGTGGTATATAGATGGTGGTGACGATGACTGATGTGAACTCCCGGGGAAGGTAAAATGGCCTGCATTTCACAGTGATGAGCTCCAAACCAGGTGAGCAGTGTTTTGCTAGTACCATGACATTCTGGCTATCACACCAGCTGTTGTTCACAAAAATGCATACCCCCCCCCCTCTAGTTTTGCCAGAATCCGTTGTTCTGTCCATGCGATGTACAGGCTGAATTGCATGGTCCGGCACTGACGGTGTTAACCACGTCTCAGTTAGGCAGAAGATGTTACAGTCACGTACGTCTTGTCATGTCAATGTGTGTGTGTGTGTGTGTGTGTGTGTGTGTGTGTGTGTGTGTGTACACATGGACATATGGAATGTGTGGAATATGTGTGTATTCCCTTCATACCCGCTGATGCCCTGTGAGGGTTCTGTGTTAACCACGTAGGCGGTGATATTCTGCGACGCCGCTGGGAGAACCGTCTCGTCCACTGCAGCACTCTGGGATAGCGAGGGCCCTGGGATGACCTTCCTCATCCTCACAGACTCTGCACGACACACACCGCACAGAGAAAAGCTCCTTTATGTGTGTGTGTGTGTGTGTGTGTGTGTGTGTGTGTGTGTGTGTGTGTGTGTGTGTGTGTGAGAATAAGGGTGTGCAAGTCTGTGAATGGGAGCAGGCTGCAGCAGGGACCAACCTGTCGCCGTCGGAGCATAAGGATTGCAGTAGGTGGAGTTATTGACATAGATGGCAGCCAATCCGATTTCAGATTCAGAGATCCACCGCTGGCCCTGTCTGTTTCACACAGGAAGAAGAGTGACAACCATGGCAACAAGCCTCCATCTTCCCTCTTCCTCACCCCAAAGGCCAAGCAACACACACACACACACACAGACACACACACACACACACACAAGGTTCTATCACAAGAGCTGTTGATGGCCTGGTATTGTGAGTTTACCTGTGGAGAACCTGACCCACAGCATCTATCCACTTCCTGGAAGAGGCGGAGATTAGTGTCTGAGAGCTGCCTACTGCCATGTCAATCACGCAGCTCCCTGGCGACTCCAGGAGTGACACAGGGACAGACCCCTCCTCCAGGAGCTGACTCAGCCCACCTCCATAACCCACTGCCTGACTCAAGTGCTTCATCTATAGGAACAACACACAAATACACACACAGCCAAAACACACACACACACACACACACACACACACACACAGACAGACACACACACCATTCATGTGATTTATCTGTAGTTAGAGGCTATAGTCTCCAACTTGCTTACGGGCACTAAATATAAGAAACATACAAAAGCCTGCTGCAATTACTCTGAGCCACAGGCTCATCTAGAAACACTCATTGGAATATATTAATATTGAAGTCATTAGTATGTAGGTAGATCTTTTACTTATCATCACCATTAGACAGTCAAATAGTGGAAGACAAAGAGCCAAGTGTTTCATAATAGATCCATCGTCCGGGCCTTATACATTAATAATTTAAATTACATAAAATAATCTTACATAAAGGCACGCTTATGGCCTAGCGTCTGGACAGAGGGGTCTGTCCCAGCAATAAGCCCTCCCATTTACAAACAGGTTCTTTAATAAAATGCAGTGGCTCTCCAGAACAGTGAGAGTGGGACCCCAGAGGTGAATGTGTGTGTGTGAGTGTGTGTGCGTGTGTGTGTGTGTGTGTGTGTGTGTCTTATGTAATGTGGCCTGTCAACCGTAAAACTCAGACACTGCACAAATACGTAGGAATGCAGACGACACAAACTCAACACTAGCGCACACACACACACACACACACACACACACAGTACTAACTAAGCACACCACATCAGTGTCTTAAATGAAATGTTAAAAGAGTAAATCTTAGTAGTATATAATACACACAATCCGTATTTTTCAAATAAACGTAAGAAATACAAATCCTCTGGATATCTCCTATATCTCCTATATCTCCTATATCTCCTGCTCAGTATATTTAGTTGTGCAGCTGCAGGTTTGTGAACTACCTGTTTGGAGTTGAGGAAGATGAAGTTCTTTCCAGCAAAGAGTCGCTTGACGCTCAGGGCGAGAGCTCAGATCCACATCCTCTTTGGTTAGACTGGGCTCATCAATCTCAGGGTAATAACTAGCACACGCACACACACACACACACACACCTTGTTAGGGACTGGGGTTTGTGTGTGATGGAATTTAATGAGACAGTCGCTTAAATGCATCAATCTAGTGCATTTTGAGAACAAATTAAGAGGTTATATTTGCTTATTGATATTTATGGAGATGTTTGTACTGTAAAGTTATGACCGTAAAGAGGCCACAACCAAAAAGCATGGATAAGGAGTGTAACAGTTAAGAAATGGTAAATAACAAAATAAAAACTAGCACATACATTACATTAAGTAGAAGTGGTTACTTGTGTTAACTAGTTTATTTGATCATTTCTGTATCCCTATATAGCCTACTCTACAGACAACATTCCTGACAACACTCTTTTTTGAAAACACTCCTCTCCACATTTTTAAAGCCTCTGGGCTTGGCATGAAGACCCGCGTAAGGAGACTATTTACTCGATTATCTATTTCAGGAGAGGAGTTTCCTTAGGCAGCAAGGTAACCATCTGACGTCTTGTAGCCTGTTTAGCATTCTACAAGGCGCCTTGGAGCAGCACGCACACACGCAGCAGGGGAGGGGGGTGACTGATAGCACAACTTTGTCTTGTCAAGTATGGAGCCAGCTGCAGACGTGTGCTCACGTGAGTGAGGAGCTCCTCTGCTACTGATGTTCCATTACCACTTCCTTTGATTGCTTTCTACACAAAAATAACAGAATAGGCGGCAACGAAAGAGTTGAAAACCGTGAAAACAAACTAATCAAACATCGGTATATGGTATATGGTCGGTATATGGTCTGCTTAAATATTTTCAGCCCATGATGAATCTATGGAGGGCTAAATTAGATTATAGTGGACCACCAGTGTCCGGTCACCAGATTAGATTATAGTGGACCACCAGTGTCCGGTCACCAGATTAGATTATAGTGGACCACCAGTGTCCAGTCACTAGATTAGATTATAGTGGGCCACTGGTCACCAGATTAGATCATAGTGGGCCACCAGTGTCCAATCACCAGATTAGATCATATTGGGCCACTGGTCACCAGATTAGATTATAGTGGACCACCAGTGTCCAGTCACCAGATTAGATTATAGTGGGCCACTGGTCACCAGATTAGATTAAAGTGGATCACCAGTGTCCGGTCAATAACACTGAGCTACAATATTCTGTGTTAAGTAATTCTGAATGTGGCTAGTGGTCAGGAGTACCTCTGTGCCACTGGCAGGAGGGATCACCAGTGTCTCCCTCTGTGGTAATTCTGAATGTGGCTAGTGGAGGAGTACCTCTGAAGAAGTCCCCCAGGGGCGTCACTATGGGCCGCCCACAGAGCAGAGCGCAGATGGTCTGGGAACGAAGTGATGGAGAGAGAACAGAGAGAAGAGAAGGAGAGAGATGGAGAGAGAACAGAGAGAAGAGAAGGAGAGAGAGATGGAGAGAAACACGGGCAAAGGAAGAGAGACAAAAGAGAACACAGAGAAAAGGGCAGAAGGAAAAATCAAAACGGACTTCTTGTTTGTAAACAGACAAGCTTAATGACCACAGTTTTGTTACAATCAAATTGTGTTTTGCTGTTAACCAGAGGTGGGAGTAAGTCACATGTCAAGTGATGGCAAGTCAAGGCAAGTCAAAGCTTAAGGTCAAGCAAGTCACAAGTCAAGTCATACAAATTCATGATGATTTACCCACGTTTTTATTTTGAAATAGGCTATAGTAGGCTAGTTATGAACTGCTGGAGTTTTATTTGCAAAAAAAAAATGTTTTGCTACTCATTACTCAAAAGGCATTGTATTCAAGCATTATAAAGGTATATGAACAATAAATGTATTTCAAGTAGACCTATTATAAAATAGCCTATTATTGTTTCAAAATGTCTCGAACTTTAAGTAGGCTACATCAAATCATGAAAATGCATTCAAACAATCCAAGTTACACCCGTCATCTCTAAGGACCCAGCCTGGCAACTCCATCAGCTCAAATAACATTGAAAAACGTAACGAACTAATCAATCAATCAAACGCTACCGTCAATGTCACTACCAAATTTTGATAAGCGCATCGGCAAAACACTAGAGCTGCACAAGCTAGTTTTAGGACCCTCAATGCTATATCATATTATACATAAGCCCTCAATTCTATATCATATTATACATGAGCCCTCAATGCTATATCATATTATACTGTACATGACCCCTCAATGCTATATCATCTTAAACATAAGCCTCAATGCTATATCATATCATACATAAGCCCTCAATGCTATATCATATTATACATAAGGCCTCAATGCTATATCATATTATACATAAGCCCTCAATGCTATATCATATTATACACAAGCCTAACATGGGAAGTAAGCTAAAACTTTTCTATGCCGATTGCTGGCAGTTTACTTACTGACTGTTGTTACTGTAACTTATGAGACAGGGACGTTTTTAAGAGGGAGGGAGAAAGAGAGCAGCATAGTCTAGTTTACACTGCCTTAAATATCAGCATATCACCGGCTAGCATACAGATTATACTTAGACAAGAAAATGTTTCACGTTGCCATTTCATACATTGTAATCTAATATCCTTCACTAAAAAGCATAATTGATTCACAGCCAACTCAACATGCCTCAAACTTGACGTTAGGAACTAACTTCTGACAGATGAAAATCAACGTGGTGGTGGTGGTTATGTCGCTAATTTGCAGCAGACCTTGCAGACTGCTGTTCATTTCTTTTCTGAGTTGTCAGATAAATCATATGTGTACCCAAATTTTATTATTTTTTGGTATAACGGTAGAGCCTTCCATATTCGCAGATAAACTCATTTGATCTGCCACTTGCTGCTGGTCTAGTAACAGCGATCGGTTCGCTCGCATTTTCTTAATTAAAAAGGCATTAAGATCCATTTCCATTTTTTACTCCTCTTTTTAGTCAACTTTAGCATGGGTTCACATACTTTTTCTTGCCACTGTATATATAAAAAGTCAAGTCATTTCAAGCCATCTGACTGAAGTCAGGTCTCAAGTCATGAATATCAAGTCAAAGTCAAGTCAAGTCAAGTCTTTTATACATGCTGATCAAGCGAGTCTCAGGTCGTAAAAATGGTGACTCCCCCATGTCTGGTGTTAATCTTTTGTTTTCACATAATTAGATTAATACCAGGATGTTATTTGCTTCTGCTGTATCTGAAACTCCTTGGTAAGTTCACATATTAGTGTAAGAACCTCAAGCCTCTGGGCCAGTAGCTATAGTGCTGTTGCTGAGGGGATTGTCCAGGGTAAATGAATGAAACGTTTCTGAAATGTGTGGTGATTGATGGGGTCTGGGACTGACCTTGACGGTGACCTTCACAGAAGGCATAACGAGGTGGGTACACTCCTGGTCCCATGAGCTCACTAGCCGGCCACCAAATGAGGAGAGGGCCTGGGACAGTTCCGCCTTGCTCTCGTTCTCCAAGCATGAGAAACACCCTCACACTCTCCTCTTCAACCCTGACAAGAACCGGACAGAAACCGAACACACCCTCACACTCTCCTCACCAAGAACGAGAACTTTAACGAGAACTTTAGCGATAACAGCAAACGAGTATCACTCTAACTAATATGAATGGCGACATCCACATATAAACTATAACGGTAACAATGCTAATATCGTTATAGTTACAGTTATCTTCACAGTTATTGTTCCTAGTGTGAACGACCCTTAGCATAATCACATCCAAACACACAAATAAAACAAAAACACACTTACTTAAACACATCCAAACACACACAAATAAAACAAAAACACACTTACTTAAACTTGCTTTGGTAGACCCCGAAGGTCAACCTGTCTCCAGATTTCAGGGTCTGGACAGTGCCGGCTGTCAGCTGTGCATCATTGATGAAAGTGCCATACTTAGAGGAGTCCTTCAATGTCAGACTCTGTACAAGAGAGTAACACAGAATTTGCAACTGGCAATGAGTGCACTCACTCATACACTTAAATATATGGAAATAGAACTCACCAAGCCCTATTTGAAATGGAGGTCAAAGTGCAGTCTGTCAACATGCTTTCATACAAAAGTTTTTGTGTATGAACTATTAGGCCTAACTATCATGTGACATGTGGGAGCATGGAGCTGACTGAGCAGTGTTCTTCAGTGCAATCCAGTGTCTTGCCTATAGTGTTAAATTAGAAAATTGATTTGGCCTAGTTATCAAATTACCTTTTGTTAAACATGTGACGTTGCAATTTGTCCACCATCTTTCAAATTAGGGCCCAGCCTCTTCATATACAATTGCACACCAACGTTCACAACGACCCATTCCATGCTCAAGATGCCTTCTCGATAATGTAGTCCATCTTAAAAAAGTAGGCTACTCATATCTACAGTTCTAACTCCAATCTCCCCGTCATATGTTATACTGGTAATGTCTCTCTCCAACTGCACAGTGAGGGATTATTACAGTCTAGGGAAGGGTGTGGTTTGGGGAAATATTGATTTTCTAGGTGCAGACAAAACATGAGTGGATAAACCCCTTAACAGATGTCAGAAAACTGTCAGTGTGTCACTGTGTGGAACTGCATGGACCTCACAGACAGAATATGAAACTTCAAAGTCAGTCAACAGAGTCAAAGTCTTTTAATACAAAAGCAACAATTTGAGCAACATGTGTTGCTATACCGTCACCACGAAATTATGGGATTTATTTTAACCCACGTACCTGGCTGGTGCGACCGGTGCGACCTGACTTACCTGGTTGCTAAGAGACAACTGAGCATGGGCACGGCTGATGGACTGGTCATTGCCAAGTAGGATTTCACAATTCTTGCGACCCACAACATACTCTTTTCCAGGCAGCAAGTAAAATGTTTCGCCTGAAAATCAATGGATGTATGAAGCTCATCTGGTTACGTTCTCATCAAACATCTGGACACATCTGTTATCGCGCACGAAGTAGGCTACTAAGTCAAATGCCTTTTGTTATCACAAGTAGATCTAATGTTAACAGCTCACATGACAAACTGTAACGTCACTGCAGCCAAAGTTAGCCGGTGACTGCTAGCTTTATTTAGCGTACAAGTTTGACGAAAATTCACCGTTTGAAAGGACAACATTATCTTGGTCCAGCAAACGTTTGGTTTGAAACAAGAAACGAAACCACAACCTAACCTACCTCCAGATTGAAGGGGTACCAGCTTCCACATTGCGACCGCAACTCTGTCTTCACAGATGACGCCTTCACTGATTTGCACAAGGATAGTAACGTTAGTCCATGTTTGATCTACTATTAAATACGTTGTATCACTCTACGCTAACGGTTTTGAAACACTAAATACTTTTTTCAACGGTACTGGAAGAAAGGAGAGAAAATAACTATCCAGGAACACTTTACGTGAACTTTGCCAGGGCCAAATCAGCGCCTGACTAATTTCCTGTTCAGTGCTTACTTCAAAGTAAAAGTCCGACTTCATAATCGAAGCATCTCGGGACCTACAGTATATTTCCCATACACGGGTTTCCCGTTTACCAACAAAACTAGATGCGCGCACAGCCGCGGGGCAGAAGACGCTTGGTGGCCGTCCACAACGTTATAAACGTTTGCTCTTTTGCATTGCTCTATGCTGTAGGCCTATGGTGCTTTCTGCCTCTTGGTTGCGCATGCATTTTTTCGTGACGTTGCATAGAAATCCATGTATAGACGGTAGGCTATAAGAAAGAGATATTACCTCACATCAACAGCAAAGGTCCCCAAGCAAGGTCAAGTCTCAAATGTCTGCAGTGAGGACCATAGACATAATATACATAGACGCCGCATCGACCGCTACTCCTTACTAGCGCTGACGAGATTTGGAGCCGCCATCTTGGACCGGTCATCCACTCCAATCAGTGTAATCTGTTTGGCCTGTGAGATGAGCTGTCAGCGCACTTAATTAATCATATCTCACTGAATACCGAACAGATTCTCACTCGGTTTTTTTTGCTGCAAAGGTCATACATGTAGCTATGATACAGGACACATGATTTAGCGTATTTTAATATTCATAGTGGGTTTAACAGTAATAGAATATTCTGATATATGATATAAAGTGACCTGACGTCCGATATCAAAACTGGGAACATAATCCATGTTTGACAGCATAGACAAAACTAGTTTGATACAAGTTTAATGAGTTAAATATAGTTCACAGTTGACAGAAAAGTTCCATCAACAGCATTATTCACAGAAAGGTTCTATAAACATTTAAAGTGAGATCAGTGCCATTCAGACATCTGAGGGGTATTCCAAGTAGGCCTATGTGGTTTAGTGACAAACTTGGGTAAATTGACAGAATAAGTTGTAAACCTTCCAGTAGAAAAGCTGTATACAGGAAACATGGTTGTGTGTATTTTAATATTCATAGTGGGCTTAATAGTAATAGAATATTCTCATATATGATATATTATAAAGTGATGACATCCAATATAAACACTGGGAACATAACTAATCCATGTTTGACAGCATAGACAGAAACTGGTTTGATACAAGTTTTAATGGGTTAAATTGACAGAAAAATCCATTAACATTTTCAGTTCAGTGCCATCAAAAATAAAGTTTGATGAACAGACATTGGTGTGGCATAAGTAAAGGAAATGGAGTAACTGGGTTCAATATCAACAGCATTTGTTAGACAAGTTCCATAAATATTGTAAAGTGCAAGTTTGTAGGTTTGTTTCTGATCCTTAAAAAACAGACATTGGTTTGGCATAGTAAGTGTAACTTCATCAATTCAAGACAAAAAGGTGACTTGTCACTTGTACAGTGTCAATGGGTTCATCAACAGCATCTGTTATTTACAGTTCACAGAAAGCTTTCAGCCCCAATGAAGAGATTAAATAAATAAGAATTAAGAAACATTTTAGAAACTGCTAAGATCAGCCCCGTTCATTGTAATCAGTAAAAGAATCGGGAGTGTCTTCACAGGCTCAGTGAGACAGAGGTTACTGTCATGCAGTTGGTTCTATGATTTCGATAACTGGTGCATGTAATTTTGTATGTTCCCACCTTGCTAAAATTGCTTGGGTACACTTTGGCTAAGAAAAAAGTGCTTCAGACAGCAGGTGGGCAAATAAGATAGCAGTACATAGTGAAACTGGGTAAACTCCCTAAAAGAGGACCGAGTCAACCAGACGATGGGGAAATGGGACACAGAGTGGTGAATGCAGGTGATGAAGGTGGAGCTCATAAATCAAATATTCAGTCACAGTGTAGCAGATGCCCTCCAATACTGCAATGAAGAGCTGCACCTTCCTCAGTTCCAGGGATGTGAGGAGACTATTCAGTTCATTCACAGTCTCCTTGAGCAAGGCAGTTGTTCTGGGGAGATATAAAATAAATAAATGAATAAAATGAATAAAGGAATTTGAGAGGCATCTTATTCTTGTTAGGGTAAATGACATGTGAATAATACAGTGTTGGGCAAGCTACTTAGACATTGTAGTGAGCTAAACTATCAGTTACTCTGCTATGAATAAAACACTACACAATACTACCACCCAGTCAAATGTATTATTAACACAAACACAGCAGTAGGCTAGTTCTCTACATAGGAAGCTACTTTAAATTGTGCCAATTACACATGACAAGAAAAGTGTAGCTTGTGTGGCTAAGCCACTTGATAAATAAAGAAGTTAAGCTATTGAAAAGTTACTTTATTCAGAAAATAGTGAAGCTACCAACACGTTTTTAGGCTACAAGTAGCAGCTAGCGATTGCCCAATAATATAGGCTACAGTCTGTGCCACTTGTGTAAAATTTGCCAGCCAAATCTAGTATGATTTATTTCTACAATAGCCTTTTTGTGTCAGTTGTAATCTAAGTCAGTGTTATGGAATATGACTTATTAAGTCTCAGTTCATAGCCAGGTGAACACCGAGTAAACAGCCTAGCTAGCTGGCTACGATTCTCATACAGTAATATCAAAGATCCTTGCTCCTTCTCAACTCTCTGGTAATATTCTATTCACAAAATACAACCATTAGTACGGTAATGTTAAATCTTACTTGAGAAAAGTAAATCCCCCGAGCCCTGTTTGCGATGGTTCGTCGATTTGAGCAGGAACATGCTGCAGAGTACTGGCATCTTGTGTCTTCTGCTGCAACGCAACGAGGAGTATGACCGGTCCAAGATGGCGGCCGCATTTCTCGTTTCCAGCAGCCAATGCAGCGTCTATGTATATTATGTCTATGGTGAGGACAACCATATGGTTATACATTAAATTCTATACAGGCTGCCTCCACTTTGCTAGTTTCCTGTTTTTCAGAGCCTGCTGTCTACTGAGACCAGGTATTATTATGACCGATAGGGATTGTAAAAAGTTTTTTTTTTTTTTTCGGTCATCTACTTCCTGAATTTTTGGTCAACGATACCGGGACACGAACCACGGGGCACATGAAATTTGGTGGGTATGTAGCCCCACTAGACTTTTCTGGAAAAATTTTGTTTTAGCCCCCCGGGGCCACTCCCCGTGCTGGGCCCCGAACAAAAAAAAGCAGTTTTTCCTAAATAACTACCTGAACAGTGGCACTGAGGATGAAGAATCTTTTATGGTATGTTGGTCTCAAGGGCCCACATCAATCTGGCCCATAATCACTCGTTTGTGATTTGCACCCCCCCGGTAAAAAATGAAAATGCAATATTATTCTGCTTTAATCGCCCCTATCTTCAGTTAAGATGTTCAGAACTACACCAAATTTTATGTTTATGATTGACCTGGCATTCTCTGGGGGTATGCCAAGTTTCGTAGAATTTCATCCATGGGGGGTCTAAAAAAAATTAGGTGTACATTTAGTGACTGTACACTCATTGGCCTGTAGATGGCGGTGCACACATATACACATGCACACACACACACAGGCACCCACATACTATCAGTATTAGAACGGCCGATACATAATTACAAATTCAGTAGGATTAAAAGAAAGCCAAAATAAATATTCATCATCATCATCATGGCTGCATTTCCAGTATTGGCGATAAGTAGTCGTTTGTCCACTAGATGGCGCATCGTTGCAGTGAGATGTAATTTTGTTAGCCTGGCTAGCGCCACCACTTCTCAATGAGACGTGGTCTGGGAACCAAACGTTCATTTTCTCGTATTTGAAAAAAATGCCCAGATCCGTTTATTGGGTGCCACGGATGTCTATCAAATGCGTCTGTGCATAGCTCATCATAGTCTTGCTTTCCCCCCTGTTCTGTGATTGGTTCCCTATCTCAGGCGAAAATTTGCTCCATGGTCTCCAGGCTGCCTTAGCAGCGTGAATCAAATCCCGCGCAAGGCAGCATGGGAACACCCAGGCTATAATTTTGTTGGAAGTTAAAAGTGGGTTGGAAAAACAATGGATGCTTCCTACAAGGACTGTAGTTTACTGCAGAGAACGTCTATTAAGGATAGGATGATGTTCACATGAAATGTAATTCCCATTTCTTCTTGAAGCTGAAATAAATCTGAGGATGTTTATCGAACATGCTTGGTTTTTACTGCAGGTACGTTAATCTTATAATATCAATAAGGACTTGTTACCGTTAGCATTGGTTGAGTGATGGAGGCTAATTTGATTGATTGCATTTGTAGAAAACTATAAATGCGGTTATACCAAGCAAATTGATAGCAGCACTGTAATTGTATCTTTCGACTGTCATTTGTTGCACGTGCTACTAAAAATCATTCTGTGCAATGGAAGATTTTACCAACGTTACACCCGGTCTGATACAGTTTTGCCTATACATGCCTGAGACTGAGACGCCTGTTTATTTTGTTTTAAGTGCGTGCAGGGTGTGAGAGGGGAATCGATGTGCTTTGATTCCAGCTTGGTAGTTGTAGTCTGTGAAATTAAAAAGCATGTGTGTGTGAAGTATCCAATGACACCTTAATTTCATTATGGCTGCTTTAGCAACACACCTTAAGCTACTGTGTAGTGGGTCCCATTTAGAAGTGGCTACTTCATTCGCGCTTTCCTTGACTCATGGAGCTGCGTGAATTTTATTACAACTTTTCGCCAAGATATGGCAGTTTAAGTCCAGCGTGTGATACTGTAAGGCGTAAGCCATTGGTTTCAAAGGAGATTTTATTTTGTGTCGCCAGCATAGCCTATTGACAATTTATGTTGTAAATAGGCCTACCTTATAAGCCTACCTGTAGCTTAGGGAAGCTAACAGCTTTCTATTAGGATCTAGTTTGTTAGTTACAGTTTTGTCATAACTCCCTGATGCATTTTTGCATTTAGAATAGCCAGAGCGTGGATATCTCAATCGGAAAATTAAACAATATTGGGTGCCTATGGACTAGGCTGGGTGAACCCAGCCTGATCTGCCCGCTATTTATTTTTTGATTTCTTAAAAGATTGAGCTTGGTCTGGTGAAAGCCAGACTAGCCATGGACCTCAGTTACACAATGCAAGGGAACATGAATCAGCCTATTTTGCACGAACAATAACGGACTACAGCTCTTCAACTTTGGCCCGTTAAAATGTGTATGAACAGTCTAGCGACGCATTTCATCAAGGCCCATTTGAACATGTCAGTTATTTGCACCACTGGTTAGATGTAAAACAGCATTTCGTTTCAGACTACTGTTACTTAATTTGTCCATTAACAATAACGTTTCAGACTACTGTTACTTAATTTGTGCATTGACAATAAAGTATAACATGAACTAAAGATGACTAAAATCTTATGTAGAAGAAGAAACATTCACAAAAAATCCATCCATCCAAAAATGACCTTTGTTTTTGATAGCTGTTGAAAACGGCATGGAACTGACAGAGATGTTTTTGTTAATAAATAAATAAATAAATAACATTATGCTGATACCTTTTGCTTTTCCCAAATACAATGTAGCCTACAGGTGTAAGTGACCTTTTATCAATCCAGTTGCAATGGATGAACTGTGATGAACTGCCCTACTTGTGATTGTTTAGAGATTTTAAAGGTTTTATAACAATGCTACATCTTCTTTGGCTATTCTACAATCTATTCACCTTTTCAGCACCAGTAGGCTACTTTCTGTGCAGCCTCACACACACACTCAAGCATGCCAAACAAGCATACACAAACGTTTCAAGAGTGGGGGAGTAAAATATGGAGACAAATTGAAGTGTGATTTATTTTCGCGGAACGGATGTACAGGACTGAGCGGCGGCGGCGGTCGTATTTTGTACCGCTATGCGGTACATCTAGTTATTATTTTCCTTCCAGTGTAGCCTACATGGAATGGAGGGCTAACGGGTCATCAGGAGATAATGTCATACTGAATGTGACAAAAATGTTATGGGCTTGAAATCGCCTATGATCACTGACTGTAACTTTAAATTTCTGCACCATGCTCTGGTTATCTTGTATTTTATGTAAAGGCAGTATCTGAAATATAGTCATCAGATGTTCTAAAAATAGTCATTGAAAACCACACACCAGATATATTTATATTTCTTTATCATCTCATTTGCATGTGTAATTTTACATTTATTCAGTATACATGTTTAATACATAACTTGTTTTAAAAGTTCTAAAGTGATTTAGAACCTACTCGAAACCTTTATTAACACCAATTTTCAATAATGTCCTATTGTCCACGCTTCATTAACTATCCACACAGTTTTATAGTCACCCATTATAGGCTACTGTATACCATCAATGTGCAAGATAGGAGGTAGAACCTTGGGCTCCTGTTCAAAGTCAGTTCAGTGCTTTGGAGAGAGTCTGAGTGCGTTTACGTATGTGATTGCGTGCGCATTGCCAAGTGGTTTGGGGGAAGGTGTGTGTGTGTGAGTGATTTTATGCATTACGTCAATTATTTACACCAATTGTGTGTGTGTGTGTGTGTGTGTGTGTATGTGTGTGTGAGCTTCATATCAGTAGGTGTTATCAGCCCTGGTGCTATTCAGTGAGGGTGCAGCTGCTATGGAAGACCGTGGGCCAAATCCCTCCCTCAACACAAGAGGGCGCTCTTTAAAACAACTCATTAAAACAAAAAAGGCTCCAGCCTGGCCACAATAACACAACATAGACCAGTGTTTTTCAACCTTTTTTGTGCCACGGCACACTTTCGACACTTAAAATGTCCCACGGCACACTAACATCCTGTGTGAAGAAAAAATAAACATACCATAGCCTAAAATTTCAAATAATACACAGATATGGCCTTATTATGGCTTCTATGCAAGACCTGCTCAATAAAACAAGCGCCCTATTTCATTTGTAGGTGACTAATTTATTTGTTATGAACTAGATATGTGATGATTCTGTGAATACTGGATATGGGGCCCCCGTTGTACAATGTCTGCATACCACAAATAGTGCAATCATAGTCACAATCAATGAGAGCATGTGGTTATAAATTCTTTGATGCAACAGTTGCTTTTCTGGACCAGTGAGTGACATTTGGGTAATTTTCTGCGGCACACCTGATGATCTCTCATGGCACACTAGTGTGCTCCGGCACAGTGGTTGAAAAACACAATAGACAATAGACAATATCATGTTTATACACCTTAGTTAAAGGTAAACCTCACAAGTTCAAAGTATTGTCCTCGGTTTTAATAAATTGAAAGGAAAATGACCAAACCAACAATGAACAGCCAGTGGAGTGAGGCACCCTCAAGTGCAGAGAGGAGTCTAGGACTAGCCTTTAAGTGTTCACAAATAGGAGCAAAGCAGCTTGCTGATCATATTGTAAAAGGAAATGCTGGCAAATGTAGTCATACAGCACCATCAATATCTATGCCTTTAAAACAGGTTGCAGAGAGCAACAGTGCACCATCTTATATAAATCCATGTCATACTAATTTGGCCCTAGTTATAATATGTGGACATTTAGATCATTACAACATATTCAACCATGGGCATTGTTTTGGTTGCATCACTGTGTCAATGCATACATTTGTTAAGTCAATTTCTATACATAGATTTGCCCCAATGAAGCCTACTCTCTACTCTTTAAGTTTAAGGAGGCATATTGTACACAAAAACAATCAAAATGTTCTCTAAGATCATTTTAAACAACTGCCTGAATAAACAACTGCCTGAAGTGAGCCAATACTCTCACGGTGCGCACCTAACCAGAGGGCTGTGTATAGGGTTAGAATAGTGGACATTATCAACATTATCCAGTGCGTATTGATGCGTCATGACAAATTTGCAGTTTGCACTAAGCAGTGGCCATAAAGCAGCCCTTTGTGCTGTCAGAAGACACCGAATGAAACGGGCCAATTCTACAGCCTGTGGGTAGAGTCCTTACCCATAGAGGGTAGAGTCCTTAAACATTTGGACTGGCATTCTGAAAGTGACTCTGTACAATATGTCTCCTTGAACTGTAGTTTGGGGCGGGGGGTATAACAAAGAGGAGAAAGCAGGATGGAAAGAAAGAGAAATGGGATCAATTAGGCTTTGGCAGAACATGCAGCCTCATTCCCAGGAAAGCTAAGGAGAGCTGGAGTGGGGTGGTTCAGGTGCATATAAACATCCAACGGCATCCTTCTGCCACCGGGCCCACTACTCTTTTTAGTTGCTCATAAAAAGACATGCACTTGTACAAAGTAAACATAGGTTCTTTAAAACTCCCTCCACTGATATAAGACTTGTTGGGTGATTGGTGTGGGTGATGGTGGAAGTGTGCAGTGTTCTCTTTATGCTGTGACCACCTCAGACAGACCTCCTGGAAGGCAGGCTGACTGATGCACAAACGGTGAAGCTAGCTGCTGGTTCCGTTCCATGACAACAGACGTTTCCTGTTTGGTCAATGTCATAGTCTAGTTCCATGTAAGGTCGTGTACGACTAACTCAAGAGAAAGATGTACAGCCGCCGTCATTGACAGCGCAGACGGGAATGGGTAATGGATACAGGATCTCTATGCTCATGGCATTCAGGATGTCTGCGCTCATGGCATTCAGGATCTCTATGCTCATGGCATTCAGGATCTCTGTGCTCATGGCATTCAGGATCTCTATGCTCATGGCATTCAGGATGTCTGCGCTCATGGCATTCAGGATCTCTATGCTCATGGCATTCAGGATCTCTGTGCTCATGGCATTCAGGATCTCTGAGTTCAGCCTGGACTGAGGGCGGGACAGGGCAACTCCAGGGCTGCACAGCAACAGTAGTCGCGTTTCCATCGCAGGAACTCAGAGCACTACCCAGGAAGCAGGGGCATGTACAGGGCCAATCAGAAGTACCTGCCCCTGAGCAAGGACTTATTTCACCTTCCTGAAAGTGATTGTACAGGGGCAGGTCCTGTGTATTGGGGGGGGGGGGGGGGCAGTTCCTGCGGTGGGCACGCACAAAAGTGTGAAATCTACCCCTGAGTTGCTGCAGTGGAGACGACCCTACTGTCATACCATATAGCCTAGCACTTGGCCTTCTGTGACCGTTGTTATCAGGTCAGTTGCCATTATGAGCTTGTGTATGTATTTCTGTGTGTGTGTGTGTGTGTTTGTGCTTGTGAGAGTGGGTTGCTATGGCAATTTTGATTTAATTAAGATAGGACTCAGATGTATTGAATAATAATTTGTAATTTGTGTGTGTGTGTGTGTGTATTTATATGCATGTGTGTCCTAGGAAATGACCTCTAGAAACCCACTTTCCTCTCAGCCCTGAATCAAAACAAATACTATGAGGTAAGACTGGTAACACAGAGAGAGAGAGAGAGAGAGAGAGAATGGAGACAGATAAGAAGAGATGAGATGGACAGATGAGTATG
Source organism: Alosa alosa (assembly GCF_017589495.1). NCBI lineage: Eukaryota > Metazoa > Chordata > Actinopteri > Clupeiformes > Clupeidae > Alosa > Alosa alosa. Next base: position 2,232,227 of record NC_063201.1, read on the forward strand.
AAAGAGTGTAGCAGTGGATCAGCACCAGAGGGTTGGCTTGAGTTGGGCTGCCCTCCAGACTCAGGCTCCCCCACCGGCCGACCCTGTCCCAAATACACTCTATTGGCCACTACCTAGTGTCCCATCTACAGTAGTAGTGTGGCCAGCAGCAGCCTGGGTAGAGTGTGGATCTGGACACGTCCACTGTATAGGGTCAGTGAGGTGGCCTGACTCAGGAGAAGGGGAATGAAGATTGTTAGCTTGTTTTGTTCTGTTCATGTTTTTTGCTGTCACGATAGTTTTCTAATGAATCGCTGTCACACCATTGCCTGTGGATGGATCTCTTCTGAAGTCCAGCCTGTTTTTGACCCAGTTTGTCTTGTAACCAGAATTGCCCTTCCCTCTCCCCTACTCCTCTCCCCTACTCCTCTCCCCTACTCCTCTCCCCTACTCCCTCTGCCCTGCTCCTCGTTTAGTCCTCACTGCCCTGTCTCTTTTCTCCTGCTGGCCTGCTCACAAACGCATGCACATCTGATCATTCGCCCCTCGTTTTCACTGCAAACCCTTGCCTTTGCATTCCTGAGACTGCCTTCCCTCTTCATTTCCTCCCCTACTCCCTCTGATGCCTCTCTCTCTCCCCACTCCCTCTCTGATGCCTCTCTCTCTCTCACCCCTACTCCCTCTCTCTGATGCCTCTCTCTCTCTCACCCCTACCCCTCTCTGATGCCTCCTCTCTCCCACCGCCTCTCTGATGCCTCTCTCTCTCTCACTCCCCTACTCCCTTCTGATGCCTCTCTCTCTCTCTCCTACTCCCTCTCTGATGCTCTCTCTCTCCTCACCCCACTCCCTCTCTGATGCTCTCTCTCTCTCACTCCCTACTCCCTTCTCTGATGCTCTCTCTCTCTCCTCTCTCTCCCTACTCCCTTCTCTGATGCTCTCTCTCTCTCTCCTCCCTCCTCCCTTCTCTGATGCTCTCTCTCTCTCTCTCTCTCTCTCTCCTACTGCCTTCTCTGATGCTCTCTCTCTCTCTCTCCCTACTCCCTTCTCTGATGCTCTCTCTCTCTCTATCTCTCTCATCTCCCTACTCCCTTCTCTGATGCTCTCTCTCTCTCTCTCTCTCCCTCCTTCTCTCTGATCTCTCTCTCTCTCTCTCTCACTCCCTACTCCCTTCTCTGATGCTCTCTCTCTCTCTCTCTTACTGCAGTCCTTTTATTTCTTCTTTCCCCCCCTCCTCTCTTGCTCTACCTCTATTCTTCCTGTTTCTTTTCTTCCTCCCCACCCTCTCCTTATCTTCCCCCCTCTCCCCCTCTCCCTCCCTCCCCCCTCCCTGCTCTCTCTCTCTCTCTCTCTCTCTACAATGCTGATTCTGAGTGCAGGCCCCCTGAGGAGCCATGGTCTGTTGAGGGTCTGGAGGGGCCTATTAGGCGAGGGCTGAGGTCGCGCAGGCTCTGCAAGTGGATGCCCTCTGCGCCTTGCCAAGGGGTGATTAAGTGTCGCGCAGGTGGAGTGGTGGTGGCGCATGGACGTAAGCTGCTGGTGTGGCGGATGGTTGTGCTGCTGGTACTGCGGCGCTCGATGCTGGTGCCCCATAATAATAATACGCATTACACGCGGGCCTGGATACACGCACGCACGCGACACACGCCATTGGCCACACACACCTTGCCTGCCAATAGCGTCATCACACACATGTGAATACACACACACGCTATTTTCACACACACACACACACACACACACACACACATGTGTAGAACACAGCCAGCACACACACACACACACACACACACACACATGTGAACACACACACACACACACACACACACAATAATACGCATGCACACTGCAGCACACACACACACACACACACATCATCAATACCACACACACACACACACACACACACACACACATACACATACAGTACACATTACTAACACATGAACACTAGTTTTAGGACCATTTGGCCAAATAACTAACAAGATATTGAAATTGCACCATCGATAAATCTTGGTATCGCGAATCTTGGTATCATTTATAAACAAACTAACTCAGTTAGTGGCAGACATACTGCTCATACACTGTAGACACACAACAATGTGTACATACACACACCTGCTCGAGACTGCCTTCAGTTCCTGCTCGCCTCTTGGGCCCCTGACTACATGTCCCAGAATGCTCAGCGGCTGGAGCCAGGTTCCTCCTGGAGCGATGCAGGAAGCGTGCCACCAGCACCGGGTCACCTGAGAAAACAAAAGAGAGAGTTCAGTTGAAGTCACCTGAACAAGGAGAGTCATTATATATATGTTTGCTTAGAGACAATAGCCTGAAACAGCTTGTGTGCACAGACACGCCTTGACAAACATAACAGTGACATGTAGTTTTAAAGTTTATTGTGTAGAGTAAGGTCAAAGTGAAAGTGCTGAAAATCTGATCTGTTATGATTAGATGCTTGATTGGTTAGCGCTAGTCTTAAGCATTGTTTGCTATGAAGAGTCAGTGAGACAGGGCCTTGTGCACGTGTCAGTATTAGGGATAAGTGTTTAAGAGTTTGGTGGAAGAGAGAGGGGTGTGTAAGGTGTGTGGTACCTTGAGGTCAGTGAGGGAGCGGGCACAGTCTTTGGGCAGCCGCAGTGGTGTGCCAGGGGGCAGCTTGGACGGTGGGTGCCCAGCGACGGCTTTCATGCTGCCCTTCTGTGGGAGAGCGAGGGGGGGCGCCACCGAGCTACGCTGCAGCAGACACGCCTCAGAGCCAGGACCTAGCGGAGGAAACCAAACACACGCAAAAATGATAACCATGAAGGAAGTCCAGAGCTAAAAATGATAACCATGAAGGAAGTCCAGAGCTGATGACGTAAGTAACAAGGACTTTTGCACTTCATTAGTCACAAGTAGGCGTGGCCTCCTACCATGATGTGCTTCATTAGTCACAAGTAGGCCTGGCCTCCTACCATGATGTGCTTCATTTTTCTGTTTTGTTTAACTGACTATCAATCAGTGTGTTTTAAATAAAAGTCAACAATATAAAATAAAAAATAACAATATAATCTGACTTCAGTGATATAACACCAAATCTGACCAGTGCAGTCTATGGGTCCTCTCACCTGTGTCTGTGGAAGTCTGAGACTCGACGCTCACGCCTTTACTGCCAATAGAACCGGTCAGTTCACCTGCACCAGAGTAGTTAGGACTGAATCAGAATGGACATCTTTGCACATGCATATAAACCATATACACATATAATTGATGACATAATGGTGTGCAATGCCATTGCACACATTACACTACATTGATATTTTAAGTGCCGCTTGTGTGTACATAAAGTGCAGTAAAAACTCTTAACACCTAGTCAGTGTCAGTACACTGCAAAAACTGATACCTAACCAAGTGTTAAGATAAAAAAAAATATCTGTCCATGGAGTAACTAAATTTATCTTTAATTAAGGTAAATTAAGATACATGTACTTACTCCGTGGACAGATACATTTACTTGTTTTGTTTTAAGAAGATTTTGACTTATTTTAAGTCCAATAATTTTATGAGAAAATCCAAAGTAAGTATGTACTAAAAGCAATACCAACTAGATTTTTTTTTTATCTTAATATAAAATTGCACTTGGTTAGATATCACTTAAACACTGTTACATACAGTATTTATAACTACAGGCTTCAACTCTCTCTCTCACACACACACACACACGCACGCACATACACACACACACACACACACACACACGTACACGCACGCACGCACACACACACACACACACACACACACACACACACGTACACGCACGCAAGTAAACGCACGCACACACACACACACACACACACACACACACCACCATACCTGTGTCAGTTGAGGAGCTGAGACCAGGTTCGCTGTGGGACCTGACCAGCTGTAGGGGGCTGTCACTGTCCCTCCGGCCACGCCCACTGGTGTGCCACAGGCGCGGGAGCGGTATCATGGTCAGCGCTGGGTTGCCGTGGTGATCTGAGGCGTCTGTCTGAGCCGGGGCCGCCGGACGTGCCGCAGGAGGGCCGTGGTGGAGGGACGAGTCGTGGCGTGATGGCGTGGAGGGCAGGAGCCGGATCTCTGGGATGGACGAGCAGTGAGAGCCACGCGTGGCGTCACTGAGCTGCTCCAACTGGGAACAGCTACAGGCCAACAACGCCTGCCTGCGCAAGAGAGGAGACCTGTGGAGGAGAAGAGAGAGGAGAGGAGAGAGGAGAGGAGAGGAGAGGAGAGGAGAGAGGAGAGGAGAGAGGAGAGATGAGAGGAGAGATGAGAGGAGAGGAGAGAGGAGAAATGAGACAGACAGACACACAGACAGACAGACAGATAGATAAATAGATAGATAGATAAATAGACAGATAGACAGATAGATAGATAAATAGACAGATAGACAGACAGATAGATAGATAGATAAATAGATAGATAGATAAATAGACAGATAGACAGACAGATAGATAGATAGATAAATAGATAGATAGATAAATAGACAGATAGACAGACAGATAGATAGATAGATAGATAGATAGATAAATAGATAGACAGACAGATAGATAGATAGACAGATAGATAGATAAATAGATAGACAGACAGACAGATAGATAGATAGATAGATAGATAGATAGATAGATAGATAGATAGACTGTCTATTCTTTGGTCATCCATCCCTCCCATCACTAAAAAAGATGTGCAGTGTCTCCTCCTGACCTGTAGGTGGAGGTGTTGTAGGTGCTGGGGGAGGAGCAGGAGTTGGACCTCTCCCCGCGGAAGCAGCGCCTGGACTGGCCTGCTGCGGCCACAGGCGAGCCCTCGGACGTGTGTGGCGTGAGGCAGCGGAAGCTGACGTACTCACCACCGCCACCACCACCCTCACTGGCCCCCCGGCGACGCACCAGGCCCACGCCCACCTCCAGCAGGCACGAGTCCTCCGAGGGCGAGCTGTCGTCGGGGATGTCCACAATCTCCGACATGAGCAGAGAGCCACTGTCCATCGACACTGGACAGAGAGAGCGAGAGCGAGAGTGTGGGGAGGGACAGAGGGCGAGAGAGAGGCAGAGAGGGAGAGAGACATGGGGTGGGACAGAAGGAGAGAGAGAGGTAAAAAGGAAAGAGAGATAGAGAGGTAGAGAGAGAGAGAGATAGGCAGAGAAGGAGAAAGAGGGGGAGAGGGACAGAGAGAAAACAGAGCAAGTGGAGGGACAGAGAGAAAACAGAGCAAGTGGAGGGACAGAGAGAAAGCGAATGAGAGAAAAAAAAGGAGGAAGGAAAAGAAAAGAGACAGAGAGAGGGACACAGAGAGAAAGAGGAAAGGCAGAGAGAGGGACACAGAGAGAAAGAGGAAAGGCAGAGAGATGGACACAGAGAGAAAGAGGAAAGGCAGAGAGAGGGACACAGAGACACAGAGAGAAAGAGGAAAGGCAGAGAGAGGGACACAGAGAGAAAGAGGAAAGGCAGAGAGAGGGACAGAGGAAAGAGAGGTGTAAGAGGCCATGATTAGATTAAGTTAATAGCAAAGGACCTCCAAAGCACATCAGGCCATTCGGACTAATCTCCATCTCGTTTGACATCACAGTTCCACTCAAACCGCACAAGGAGGTCTCGTCAGCAGCACAGCCAGGAAATGGCATCAAGTTACCAAATGTGTTTGATGCTTTGATGTCACCTCTCTCTCTCTCTGCGTATGGAGGGTTAGACCAGTCCAGCTTTAAGCATATGAACTAAGACCTTGGTATCTGAGATATATATAGATTTTACCACGCACTTCCAAAGAACATTTTAAAGGGATACCAGGCAAGCCTGATGCTTTTTCTCTACGAAGCTCCCCCTAGCGTCTGTACGTGTTGATGCGTGTGTGAGCCCTCGTTCGGTCTGAAGCTCTTTTCCTTTTCTTTGCATCTTCCGTCAAGGGTTTTCGCTGCTTTTTTGCCGGCTCTGCCATTATACACACGTTTGCAACAATCTCTAGCGTTTCGTTAGCCTGCCTCTGTGCTGGGGATGCAGGATGTAAACTGATCCTGCTTCTCTCGATGTCTGAGACTTTGTGAGACTGAAAGTCGGCGGGTACGATACACCGAACTTGCAAGCGGGATATTCTTCCTACAGGCAGTAGGGGCGAGAGAGTCTTCATTCGCCCTTTAATGAGTCATTTAACCATTATACCGACTTACAAAGATGATTAATTAACATGAAAACGTTGCCTGGTATCCCTTTAATCAGAAAAACAGAGATAGAGCTAGAGAGAGAGAGAGAGAGCGATAGAGAGAGAGAGAGAAAGAAAGAGAAGGAGAGAGACAGAGAGAGAGAGAGAGAGAGAGAGAGAAGGAGCGAGAGAGAGAGAGGGGGAGAATAAACCCACAGCCCCTCACCTTCTCCACTGAAGCCCGTGGATGTTCCTCTCTCTCCAGAGTGCTCGGTGCCCTGCGGATCAAACACTGTTGCCTACAGGAAGAGACAGGACAGCACACAGTCTTACTGTAAACACATCGCATCATATCAGAGGTCTGACAGCAGAGTGTATGAATAGAGTGCACTGTATCTAACACACACTGTATCAAACAGCAAACCTAATGGGTTCAAACTCATGGCCTTCTGCTAGTCTACACCTGCACTTGCTCTAGACACTACTGAACAGTAAGGTAACATTTCTGTAATCCTGTCACCCGATTTCTGTCACTCGTACAGTAGACCAACAATTTTAACAACACCATGATCATGGGTTTGAAGCCTGGGGGTTGATCACTCAATCACTTTAGGTAACTAAGCATGTCATCCAAATGAATAAAAAGTGTCTAGTGTCTGTACCATTTGCTGAACACTTATAGGACGGCTTTGAGAGTTGTTGGCTTTGAATGTCCAATTTAAAGTGGTTTTAGAGAATGAATACAAAGTGTGCAATATCAATAGAGAAGTTGAATGCTTTAAATTTCTAAAAAAGTAAACATTTCTAAAACAAAGGTTTGATTTGGAATCGTTAGTGGAATCGTTAATGTTTGGATGTGTAAGATTCCGATGGATCGGAACATTTGGAACCGGTTCCAAACCGATAACTGAAACCAATTCCCAAGCCTAGTCATAATCCACTGGTTCCTTGGTAAAGCAACATTTGTCTATAATAAAACTTCATCTTTGAACTGAAGTAACATTTTTTCAAAAAACAATCTTATTGTGTTCCCTTATTGTGAGCACAGCTTTGATGCCTGCAACTATTCAGAATTGTAGCCCTTGACTTAAATGTCCTCTGCTTGCTGTTAGCAGCTGTTTCTCACTATTTCCAAGGGCGTCCACTGAATGCTTATATGACCCTGGTCCTCCAAGAAGGTACGGCAATGAGGAGGCTGAAGTGCCAAAGGCGACGGGAGTCTTCCTGGCCATAAAGTGCTGAAGCTGGCGTTTGCGTGCCAGGCTGCAGAGTATGGCGTTTGTTGGGAGTGGACTGCCCATCTGCGAGCCAGTGCCACAGGCCATATGAGGAGAAATATTAGATTGCAGATTTTCTGTTCTGCCAGTGTGTGAGGCTTGATACATACACACACACACACACACACAGACAGAGAGGAAATACCCAATTCCCGAACGAGAACACACATGCATACACACTAAGAAAACGCTGTTGGTTTTGAACATTCACATGGAAGTGCACACAAAAATACACACACACAAACACACACACACACACACACAGGTGCACACATGTGCACACACACATACACACACACACAAATACACATACACACACACACCTGGCTGGCTGCTCTTTGGCCCATTACTGCTTCATAGGGGGGAGGGCAGTCTGTAGGATAAAGAGGTACTGGACTCTCCATTGACCCATTATACGTAATACTGCAGAGAGAGAGAGAGAGAGAGAGAGAGAGAGAGAGAGAGGGACATAGAGAGAAAGAGAGAGGGAGAGAGAAAGAGAGAGGGGGGAATAAAGAGAGTAAGGGGCATGAGGGACTCTGAATCAGTTATAACAATCCCACAGCCAGTAGAGAGATGATAGACAGGTTGGTTGATTGACAGGTGTTGGCCCCACCTCTGGGCGTCAGTCTCAGAGCTGCAGGTGTACTCAGGTGGGTAGTAGGGGGGAGGGGGAATGGGTGGGACAAACTCCTCAAAGTCCACCATGTTGGTCAGGAAGGCATCCTGAGGAGTGGTGCACTCTGGGTTAACGGACCGCGAGCGATGAGGAGCCAGCTACGCACACAGAAAGAGAGAGAGAGAGACAGAGAGAGAGAGAGAGAGAGAGAAAGAAAAACATGTAAAACACAAGTTTGTATGTTTATATTTACAGATAAATAATCTCTGTGTGTGTGTGTGTGTGTCTGTCTGTCTGTGTGTGCATGTGTCCAACACACACCAGGTGTAGCAGGTCCAGGGAGAAGATGTGTATACTGCAGGTGACTGTAGACAGGGTGCAGATGATGGTGGAGAGAATGCTGAGGCCACAGGCACTGAACAACAGGTCCTACACACACACACACACACACACACACACACGAGCAGCCGAGCAACAGAAAGAGAGAGATAGAGAGAGAGTGAATAACATACAGGAAAATACGTTTCTTGGTGTTTTAAGCCCCCAACGTTGTCTTCAAGGCAGCTAGATTAGGTGCCTTTAAGTCGACAGTGGCAGCGCTGCCTGGAAGACGACGTTGAAAATACATTCCAGACTGATATTACTAATAGACTCTCAATATTTCCTGTACATTTAAGTCTAAGACATACCAAGGTCCAAACTCTCGCAAACAAAAGTGAGGTACAAAAAACTAATGTGTCCAGTCAATGGTGAGTCATGTGGTTACTTGGCAACAATTTATCACAGGCTAAACAACAGAATCACATGGCAGTAAAGCAACAACATACAACAATAAACACACCTTTTTATCTTGATCTTTTGTGTGATGAAAATAGATGGAACTGATGGATCAACAGACTATTTTACTGTCTCCTCAATACCCACATTCATATGGAACACACACACACACACACACACACACACACTCCTCAATACCCACATTCATATGGAACATACTCTCTCTCTCTCTCTCACACACACACTCCTCAATACCCACATTCATATGGAACATACTCTCTCTCTCTCTCACACACACACACACACACACACACACACACTCCTCAATACCCACATTCATATGGAACATACTCTCTCTCTCTCTCTCACACACACACACACACACACACACACCTTGAGTTGGTGGCGCACAGAGTGACAGTCTGCATGCAGGTAGAGAACCAAGGTCTCGTCCTCTGCTGGAGAACACGAGTCCTTAGGATCACAGCAAACACACAGGCTGGACTCCATCTGTGCAAGGAGAGAGACATTGTGTGTACACACACATGCTATACAGTGCACAGAGAGCAGGAAGAGAGATAACAGGTACAGTAGAGGAGCCACGGAGTCACACACACAAGCCGTTAAGAGAACACACAGAACAGAAGACAATAGAAGAGAGTACACGAGAAGATTAGTGTTTACCTGACAGTTGACCAGGGATTTGACCATCTGTGCATTCTGACAGGAGAGCATGGAACCCGCTAGACTCAGTATCACACATACAGCGGACAGGAGCATGAAGAGCGAGACCTATGGAATATACACAAACGGCATTTCTGACCTATGGAATATACACAAACTGCATTTCTGACCTATGGAATATACACAAACGGCATTTCTGACCTATGGAATATACACAAACAGCATTTCTGACCTATCGAATATACACAAACGGTATTTCTGACCTATTGAATATACACAAACAGCATTTCTGACCTATTGAATATACACAAACAGCATTTCTGTGATTAAGATCCGTGAGGAGATAAAGATTACTATCACATGTGAAACAACTGATATGGCTATTGGGCTATAACTCAGAATAACAAACAGTTTACAAACCACTAATGTCAGAGGCCTTCTCCAGGAAACTACACCGGCCACTCCAGATGCCACCACCTGAGGAGCACACAGTGGACAGAGGTCAGGAGACAGACAGACAGATACACACACACACACATAGATGGAGTCATGTCAAACGTCTGGACACACGTCTGGATGTTTAAAAGGTTAGTTAAAAAGCTACATCCTACAAGAGTATAATTTCTACATCCATCAAAGTCACTAATTTGTTTTGTCTGGATGACAGCTTTATGCATTCTTGTCATTCTCCGGCCACCCAAAATGCTTCTGCAACAGTCTAGAATATTTTGCTGAGCACTGTGTCTATTTATTTGACTGACACTTTTATACAAAGTGTCTTACATACATCAATTATTGATACAGGGCAAATACAGAGCAACTCTGGGCAGCTGTCAATCAAACCCACAACTTTTCAGGCTACTGCATGCCAGCCCACCACCCCCCAGCACTCTTTAAAGCCCCTGTCCCTGGGCTGTACGAACTGGCGCTATGCAGAGTGACCGTCAGGTCATCTAATGCTATGGTCTATCGCCCTCCCTCCCTCTCTCTCTCTCTCTCTCTCTCTCTCTCTCTCTCTCTCTCTCTCTCTCTCTCTCTCTCTCTCTCACTCAGACGGCTCTTACGACCTCTGGTCCTTGTGGAGCACAGTCCAGCTAAGGAAAATGACATGTTATCACATGCTTGTTGTAGCCCTACTAATTAAGAGTGCTGCCTACTGCACTAAACACATGTCTAGTCACAGGAAACCCCTCCCCACCTTCATCTCCCATACATCCCACTCTATTTCCCTTCCATCTCTCTCTCTCTCTCTCTCTCTCTCTCTCTCTCTCTCTTTATCTCACAAACAAAAACAGTTGGGGCCAAAACATCACATATTTAACAGACTGGTTTGATATGTCCACTCACACAAGTCTTTCGCCACACTCATGCCTCTCCTTTTTATCTGTATCCTTCGGTCAATCTATTCCTTTAGTAGAAGACACAAGATCAGTGTCCTCTGCAGTGGACACATATGGGCACGGCTTAAGATTTATGAGACATGTATTTGCTGTCTGTGGTGCAGTTAATGGGTGATTTCTGTGCCTGATGTCAGATGAAGGTGACATCCCCTACAGATGAAACCATGCACAGCTGGTCTAGCTTCATCTAAATGCCTGATGGGGTTTCTGACATTACTTTCAAAGACAAATTCAAACTTTTGGACTGACTTATATTTATAAGCTCCAGTTATTTTTCTTTGCTCAGTTAGGCTGCTGTATTTCTTAGATTTGCAACCTATATTTTTCAAATTATTACAAATACACGCAGGCTTCTTAGAATAGGTGTTCAATCATTCTAAGTTATGATGACTGTGTATAACTTTTCTACACACACTTTCACTAAAGTTTAACATGGATGCTACACGTCTGGAGTGACATAAAGGCAACTGTTTGTATATAGTATCAAATATGTCCAAACGTGTTAGCCTACTCTATAGATAAGCAGACTATCCAATCCGTTTCCAATCAGTTTACTTCATGGTCACAATGCCACGATCATGAAAACAAACAGAGGCTAAAGTAGTACTATTAAAAAGATAGCGAAATAAAGTATAACTTACAAAGAAGCCAGCCCAGAAGGGTAAGGACTGACGAACCCGCGGAGAGGAGGTGAACGCCAAGCTGGTGAAGCTGAACGCCAGGACCATGGCCCCCAGACCCAGGTGACAGAGTCCCAGATAGAGCAGCAGGCGCGCGCTCCCACGTCGCCCTCCGGACAGAGCCCGGGATCCCGACACGGACACTACACTGCTGGATTCCGACGGTGATGGCATGGCTGTCAGGTCTTCCGAGCGCACCGCGGGGGATGTTCGAGAGCAAGTGTTGGGTAAGGAGATGCGGAGGACAAGAGGGATGACACGCCGCTTGGGGTTAACCTCATGAGTTTCCAAGGCAAGTTTATGCAAAGTCCAGTGCGATAATCCAGCACTGATCTGAAAACCATGGAAATACACAGTGGGCCTGGCGAAAGGTTGTCATTCCCCATCAATGTAGGCTATCGCTTAAGAATATTGTTTGAGTGAACCGATGTATTACACACGCTGCAGCAAGAGACAACGCAGTCACCTCGCGCATCGGTAGCCAACGAGTTCAACAGTTTAGACCTTTCCCCCACCTTCTCAGCGCAGACTTCTACCACATGAGTTCAAACCCAAAACATAACGAACATGCGCTATGCTGTTAATGTTGTGTTTTCATCTGTCAGTGAATAGTGGGTCGCCACATCCTGCCACGGCCCTTCGTCTTCCATCAACCCCTTCTCCGCTCGTGCTTTCAGGCTGAGTGGCATTGCGGTAACGGGAGCCTTCTGCAGGCCGAGCCCTTGCAATTGCCTACACTATCTGCAGACAGTACTGGAAGGGCCTTTCATGCACTCCCGTTTTTCCCCGGTGGTTATCTCGCTGACACTTGGCATATAGGCTAGGCTACCTCTCGAACAGGACCGAAATCTGCGCAAAGCGTTCCACTCTGCTCCACTGTCCTCCAAGAGAAAGGTGTAGAATCACCAAGGTCCCGTTTGACAAGCGCTAAATGATGAGGACAAGATCACAACATAGACGACAGTCAAATTGAGAGATGCTAATTCACTTACACTCTCCAAAACAACCAGCTTTGACGAGAATTCACCCTACACCGATGACGACAAATGTTAGCTACGAGTCCAGTGAAGGGGTGCTCTTGTTTGAAAGCATGATTCATAAATATGACATCTCCCATTTCGTCGGGGGCGTTTCGCGATGCTCCGTGCTGCTGTCCCCTCTCTCCTCCCCGCAGTCACGCGGACCCCCCGTCCTGTCCGTAAAGATCCCCGACATATGCCTCGCACTGCGTCGCTGGCTACGTCATCATCGCCAGACTCCGAGCATCACGTCCTGCTCCCTGTATCAGTCAACTGGCTCATCATCTACACACTCTCACTCGCATTAACCCACACAGACAGCAACATGAAAACACACGCGCGAGCTTTAGCATTCACTAGCCATACAATTCAGTTGAGTGGCTCAGTGACAGCAGGCTGGGTCTATCCTATTCTTCGCATGTGAGGATATACATTCAGTCGTGCAGCTTGCATGCTGGTCAACAAACATAAATCGCGAGAGCCCACACACGGGTGCCTTTCTGCCGCAGTCTTTGGGCAGGCGCGCGGTGCTGATGTTGCACAGGAGGGCCTGTAACCTAGCAACGAGCTAAGTGGCCCGTGGTGATCCAATCAGATCTCGTTTTACTGTAATAACGCTGAGTCCGGACAATCCAAGCTCAATCAATTAATCTCCTCATGCATAGACATTAGTCTATCTCTGGAGACCCAGAGAATGCCTCATAAATGCTCAAATAATTTTTAAATGTGCTTATTGGATTATACTATCTCATGCCAACAACTTTTTCTAAACTGTACGCTACACACCATTTACTGTAGCCTGAATCTAAAGACAACAAATAGGCTATTTTATCCATTTACACTAACAATGTAGGTTATTAGAACCAAAGATTCTAGAGCTGTTCTAGAATCTTTGATTAGAACCACCATTGCCCAAAATCAGTTAGTAGGCTAGACCAGGGGTTCCCAAACTTTTCCACGACAAGGCCCCCCAAATACCACTAGGTTCTGGCCAAGGACCCCCTTGATGTGTTATTAAACCCATCGACAATACTACGGCAAATGTAAAAATACATTGAGCTAATCCTAATAATTATTTTAGCCACAAGCACTTCGCGATGGAGCATACAGTGTGTAAAAATTGTATTTGGGGCTTTCTGCTATAAGAAAGCTATCACTCTACTATTATTTTATAGACCCTTTCAAGAGAGTTCTATCATCAGCATCATATTAGCCCCACAAGGCTTCCGTTTTAACATTCCATATGTTATCTTAATGCAGAGGAAGTAGATTGGGAACCAAATAGAACGTTCAAGCATTGTTTTTGTTTTTATTGTTGAAAGGGTCTATAAGTCATTATCATGGGAAATATAATGAACAGCTGTACTTGGATCAGGTTGATGAGGTGGCACAGTGGTGTCAATCTAACAGCTTGACACTGAATATCAATAAAACCAAGGAAATGGTAGTGGATTACAGAAGGCAGCAGCAGAACTACAGTTACACCCCACTAATGATCAGCGGGCAACCTGTAGAGAGAGTCACAAGTTTTAAATACCTTGGTGTCCACATTACTGAAGACTTAACATGGAGTGTTAACACTCAATATGTTCTGAAAAAGTCCAGACAACGACTCTACTTCCTTCGTCAGCTAAGGAAATTCAAAGTTTCTACATCCATCATGAAGGCCTTCTACACTTCAGCGGTTGAGAGTGTTCTAACTGGTAGCATCATCACCTGGTATGGGAACTCCACAGTTAGAGATTGTAGTACTCTGCAGAGAGTAGTGCGCTCAGCTGAACGCATTATAAGAACTCAACTCCCTGCTCTACAAGATATCTATTCCAGAAGAGTACTCCTAAGAGCCCAAAAGATTCTGAAGGACTCTTCTCATCCTAACAATGGATTATTCCTACCGCTGAAATCAAGAAGACGCCTATGTAGTCACAAAGCCAGAACTGAGAGACTCAGGAGAATTTTTTATCCCCAGGCCATCCGAACTCAGCCCATGACCCCCCACACACACACACACCTACAAGACTTTAGCACTTTTACATCCCTCTCCTATGCTACAGACCTTTTATTTATTTTCTTATTTCATCACACGTCAAAAACACACACACACACACACACATATCTGACTTTCTCCAACTTTTGCACATCTCCATAGAACTTTTTATTTATTATTTTTTGATTTCTCCTCCATCTACCCATGTCCTTGATTGCCTAGCCTTTTGCCCCTGCCCCCCACACACACACTTACATCATCACTGTCATCACTTCACATACATACAACACACTGCTTGCTACAGTAAGCCTCCTCTACATACTTGCTGCACACTGCCCCCCTACATACACAGCACATTGTCTTCAGGATCTTCTCCAACACACATCCTCTACATACTTACAGCACACTGCCCCCACCTACACGCTACACACACACACACACAGTCACTGCTCCACTCCCTCCCTTCACTGTCACACACACATCTTCACTGTCATCACTTCACATACATCATACATACAGTACTCTGCTTGCAATCCCCAACAAGTTCCCTGCTCCCCAATACACAGCACATTGTCTCATGAGGAAGCTTCCCAACACACACCCCTGGCAGTTGGGTTAGCCCCTTGAGCCGATGGATCTGCCCAAGGTTTCTTCCTTGGTAGGGAGTTTTCCTTGCCCCTGTTGCTCTTGGGTGCTCCTTGTTGGTGCCCCCACCCAATCCCAATTCTCCCCACCTTTTTATGCAGCCCTTGCCCTTAATCTACTAAACCCCTCTTCTACTGCACTCTTTATACCCCCCATTAATGCACAAATAGGCTGACACCAGACATAATTTCACTGCATTTCTTACTTCCAGTAACTATATGCATGTGACAATAAACTTCCTTGTATCCTTGTATCCTTATAATGTTCAGATATGCGTCACATTATTATAATGGTATTGTAGAACAACCCTCATAGTAATAGGTATATTTAAAACATTTTCAAATGTATTTATTTGTTACTTTTATTTTTCCATCCAACTTGCTGAGGCCCCCCTGGCACCCCCTCGCGGCCCCCGGCCCCCAATTTGAGAACCACTGGGCTAGACCAGAGCCCTAAAAAGGTAATACCTCTATATGGCTCTGGGCTAGACATGTTAAACAAACACACAATAGAATATTCAACACTTATCATAACACTGTTTTTTTATTCAAAGCGGCATAAAAGACAGTCAGGATGTTTCATTGACCACCTGAGAAAGATTCATAAGTTCAATAAGAGTCAAGGGGAAACTGTTTCACACTCACAAACACACATCCACACACAGGACGATACAGTGTGTAAAAAACAAGCAGAAAATAGCAGTGCTGGTATCAATAAAGTCTGTTGTACAGCTAAAACCCAAGTCCAAATCTCTTCTTTTTCAACATAGTCAATTTCACTTCTCTCACATGCTTTTTCCTTCTCTTACACTTTTCCCTTTCTTGCATCATTTTTATTCTCTCATTCCATCCCCCTTCATTTGTTCATCAAAATATTTTCCCATGACAAGTTTGTAAACAGAATAAAACAAACCAGTTATCATTTTAAAAAAAATCTCTGATCTCTGTGTTATTTGTACAAAGGTGCCATTTGTTCATAAAAACAAACAAACAAACACACACACACAACACTTTGTATCATCTTTGCGGAGGAACCACAATATCTCTAGCAGTAAGTGTGCAGTACCAACAAAGGAGGTGCCATCACAGCAGGTGAGAGACAGTCAACAGGCAGTAAACAGGCAGTCATTCAGACAGGTGAAAAGATCGCTCTTTGTAGATCTCTCTGGAACACCTGATCTGGAGACAGATGACAAGTCTATGCTTGTGCAGAGTTACCTCATAACAGGCAACCAGTCCAACCATACGCCTTTACAAACTTACACACATGTGCACGTGCGCATCACCCACACACGCACACACACACACACACACACACACACACACACACACACACACACACACACACACACACACACACAAACACAAACACACACAAACCTCTAAAAGAAAGGGAAAGTGAACTTGTTTTTGGGGACTGTGTGTGTCTCTGTGTGTCTCTGTGTGTGTGTGTGTGTGTGTGTGTGTGTGTGTGTGTGTGTGTGTGTGTGTGTGTCTCTGTGTGTCTCTGTGTGTGTGTGTGTGTGTGTGTATGTGCATCATTAACCGGGTGTCCATTGTTATGGTAATCCCCATGTTCAAGAGCAAGATGCTCTTCACTCACAGACCAACTCCTCTACACTGTAGTGTGAACCTAGTGTTCAAATCTCTACTGCAATACAGCCATTGGATCTAAACTTTTTACAAATAAAAAAAGTACACGTATGCAAAAATGTCCATCTAAACCTCACTGCACCACATGCTGAATCATGAAGGCACTTCCATAAGTCCCTACCTAACTTCCATAAGTCCCAACATAACCGCTCGCTGACAGTCTATTTCCTGAAAGGTCTGTTTTAGCTGCAAAATGTAATGTGGAACGTTCTCTTGAGAAATGGCTATTCCCAGTATTCCCAGTACTATTTACTGAGCTTCATAGGGTATTGATTGTACCGAATCAAAAGTTGCATGGACAACCTTTTTTGTTTGTTTTTGAAAGTTGAGTGATTATCTTATTCACAGAGCTAGCAATATGGCTCCTCCGTCTCAGTCTGAGTGTGTGATTTCCCTGCTAACACTGTTAAACATACCCCCTGATCGGCTAGCTCAGACAGCCAACTACAGGATCTGTTTCACTATAGTATCCTTGGGACTGATCTAATTAGTTTCAATGTAATTTTGGTCAACAACTGTTAGCATTGACCGAGCCCCTGGCAACCCCTGTGGACAGCTTCCAGCAGAACGAATGCAGTGAAAACATGAGGAATTAGATGACATACGTATACGTTTGTCTGCAGGAATGTCTTTTTTTCTTTCCCTCGTTCACTGATTAGAACTATTAACATGGCTCATCGGATTTACACTGCAGCCTGTATGTATTTCAGCCTTCCACATATAAACCAATACTCTTCCTGATTCCTACTGCAAGCATTGTTTTTCTCAAAGGACTGGACTTGGAATGTTATACAGCATTAATCATAAAAAATATTAACAGTAACCTCTAGACAATGCCATCTGCTGTAGAACAAGACCAGCAACCAATTAAAAACTTCGCCAGGCCAGTAGCACTCTCTTACTTTCTCTGCACATTCTGTTTCCCCTCATTTCTCTCATCCTCTTTTTCCATTCTTCAACTTTTCTATGTCTTTCACCCCCTTCCTCCCTCTCTCTCCTCTGTCGTTTAAATGAGGAGGCACTTGGAGGAGGACTTGGTTTTGGCTTCTGGAGTTGTCAGCTTCACCTCCCTTCCTGTCGGCCCCTGGAATGAACAGAATAACAATACACTATAAGTCTACATTCACGTGAAGGCATTTCAAAGCACTGAAAAATATACGAAGGGTTCAGGTGCAAAACCAGTTATGTCAATTTGTGATGGAGTATAGAAATATATTTATATCTATTCTTTTATTTATGATCAGTGACACTGTTGTTGAGTTGTACTATTTGATTTATGTTTATTTAATGAAAACAGGCAAGCTGCAGTTTGATTTGTGAAGGTGGACTTCACTGTATTGGCATCTGAACTCTTTACTCAGTACTATTTGCCCATTTATAATGTTCCAATGTAAGTAAAAAAGAAAAAAAGAATCTTGTAAATGTACAAGACATTTTACATGGGATAAACAAGTAAACTTTCAGAGGCAAGTATGATGATATCTACACTCCCCTAAGAGTGAATGAGTGAATTACAAGTCAGGTGAGGTACTTTGCATCTATTTTTGGATCACAAGGACTACATTTCCATTTATTCATTTAGCAGACACTTTTATCCATTTATCCAAAGATAAACAAAAATGAAGAATAACATTCAACTACTAGAGGTTGAGAGTGCACTGCAGAAGTTTAAGTATAGTCAAAGTGTAGTCCAAGGAGATACGTAACACTCAACTAGAGGTTGAGAGTGCACTGCAGAAGTTTAAGTATAGTCAAAGTGTAGTCCAAGGAGATAACACTTAACTAGAGGTTGAGAGTGCACTGCAGAAGTTTAAGTATAGTCAAAGTGTAGTCCAAGGAGATAACACTCAACTAGAGGTTGAGTGTGCACTGCAGAAGTTTAAGTATAGTCAAAGTGTAGTCCAAGGAGATAATGGTAGAAGAAAAAGAAGGAGGTAGAGGAGGGAAGAAAAGGAATTGCATGGTAGGTGCACCGAAGGACAACAAAGTCATTGTACATAACATGAACACCTAGAAATATAAAAAAAGGAAAAGAAACAGAGTGCAAAACACACAGAAACCAGACAAAAATGAACAGAATTGCTGAACTGGGTGAGTCCCTTAGGTGCTTACTGACCGGTTTCTTGCTTGACTTCAGCAAAATGTCGCGAGCCAGTGAAAGAAAGGACTGGAAATGTGGTGAAGGACATTGAGGGATTGAGGGGATGAGAGAGAGGGAGGGAGAGAGAGAGGGAGGGAGAGAGGGAGGGGGAGAGAGAGAGACAAAGAGAGATTAATTCAATCATACATTTCATTTCTACATTTCAAAACAGGAAACTAATATTGGCGTTGATAAGATTTCTGTCTGCTTTTTTAAAAAACAAATTGTGAGTATGACCCAGGACACCAACTGTGGACGTAGAGAGAGAGAGAGAGAGAGAGAGAGAGAGAGAGAGAGAGAGAGAGAGAGAGAGAGAGAGAGAAAGAGAACTAGAGATGTTTTTTCTTACCTCTTCCACATTAATGCTGGACTTGGCACTTGTCTCAAAGAACCGAATCCCATGATCCTTTGCCAGCTGCACAGAAAGTCCAAGTGGAGTGAGACATGTTTTCTTCCACTATTCACATGGTATAGGGTACGCTTCTATCGTGTGTGTGTGAATGAGGTCACACTAACATAGCTCATTTGACATATTAAAAACTGGTCAACTAGCTACAGTGACATTGACATTTCCACAAACATTCCCCCTCACCAGGCCGTAACCACAAGCGAGCAACTGAACAGGACGTGTGATTGTGTTTACTAACTTTTCCGCCCACTTCCTTGGACACTTTCCGCTTCGCCTCAATGTCACACTTGTTGCCCAGCAGCATGCGGCTCACCCCTGATGATGCATTCTGGGTAAAAAAAAGACAGCAGTGCATGGGGATGAGGCTTTAGTTCCTCACTGCATACAGAGAGCTCCTCTGTGTGTGACCCAGGGTCTGTCCTACTAGACCACAGTCCTGAGTCAACTTCTCTTCATGCACAACATGACACTTAAACTCCGTCCGCACTAATCGGGCCGACATGAAAGTCAGACACGGTCAGTGAAAGAGCGCCACAGAAATACAGATTTGGGATCAGCTATGCATTTGGGATTATTGGCTGAGTTAAATATTAACAAGGACTTTTCTGACCCAGGACTTTCCCCAAGGATTGTCTGGCAAGTCCAAAAGGGAAAATAGCAGACGTGCATACACAAGAGGGAGAATGAGAGGCAGAGTGCTCTTGACAGGGATCGTCCATGCATACTGTCATTTCCCAACTATTAGCCCAAGCGTTTAAACATTGATTTTGCAAAATTTCTGTGTAGTTGTGCAGTGCAGTTAATATGGTACTAATTTATTTCTTTTAACTTGCATAAAACACTGGCCTGCAGCTTATACACAATGCAACTAATACACAGGAAATTACTGTATGTTTTTTACAAAATTGTTACCAATTAACTCATAAATATTTCCAAACCATAACAAAACATGACGTCCACTAAATCAGTGAGGGTGTATGTTGCAGCCCCACCTACCTCTTTGATGCTCTTCATCCAGTTCTGAATGTTCTCATAGGATTTCTCGTCAGTGATGTCATACACCAAGATGATGCCCTGGAAAGGGAAGAAGATTAGACATTAGATCCTGAGTGTGTGTGTGTGTGTGTGTGTCTATCTGTCTGTCTGTGTACAAGTATCTGCAAGTGTTTATGTGGGCATTGAGTCATGGTTTTGTGACCACAGTGAACAGGAAATGTTCTTCCAAAGGAGACCCCCTATGTGTGTGTGTGTGTGTTCTTCCAAAGCGGTCTGTGTGTGTGCGCGCGCGTGTGTGTGTGTGTGTGTGTGTGTGTGTGTGTGTGTGTGTGTTCTTCCAAAGCGGTCTGTGTGTGTGTGTGTGTGTGTGTGTGTGTGTTCTTCCAAAGCAGTGTGTGTGTGTGTGTGTGTGTGTGTGTGTGTGTTCTTCCAAAGCAGTCTGTGTGTGTGTGTGTGTGTGTGTGTGTGTGTGTGTGTCTAAACACTCACCATTGCTCCTCTGTAGTAGGCTGTGGTTATGGTTTTAAACCTCTCTTGTCCTGCTGTGTCCCTGAAAGCAAAGTGCCATCACACAGTCAGAAAGCCCCTCAAGGGCGGCATACGGACACATCTGAACCACAGACGAGCAAGTCATTCACTTTGAGACACCCAGTGATCAAGTCTTTTCCCCAATGAACAGAAGTGTTGATATTCAGTTAGTAATGTGCCATTGGATTTGTGGTTAAATGGAAGATTGCCTAACCTATGGATTCAGGTGATGTTGGTGTGTGCTGACGTTTGAATTCTCAAGACATGACTGGAGAGTCAACTCTGGCCAAGTGACATTCTCTGGCATTATTCACTTATTTTCTCACACACACACACACACACACACACGCACACACGCACACACACACACACACACACACACGCGCGATCATGACTAAGACTATTTCCCAGACACTGCTAATTCCAAGTAAGTCCAATGTCTAACTGTATTGATGTCACATTAAAGATAGGAAATCTGAGTGTGTACTGTACTGTACAGTACAGTCCTGCTGATAGACTGATATATAATGGCATGCAACTTACCCCTATGGGACATATGGGATCATATGTAAATCTGTTATATCATGTGTTACATAAAATCAACCCTCAACTGTGTTCTCATTTAGATTTCTATAGCATCTGCCTCTATACAACCAAAGTGGAATGCTAGGATTTCCGTTGGATGATGTCTGATTATCCTGAAGCATTTTATTCTTAGATCAAATTTTTTTTTTTCAATGGGGATTTTGTTTGCTTTTAAACTAGGACTGGGCTTACTCCTTGTATGGGACGCTAGACCTACATGTCAGAAATAAATACAGAAGAGCACTATGTGGTTATATTAAAGTAGACAAAAGGCAAAATGTGAAATTCTTCATATCATTTCTGCAGTCATTTATACAAGTGTTATCAGTAAAGTCAAGTCAAGTCAGTTTTATTTAGTATAGCGCATTTAACATGCACAGAGTGCAACTCTCCACATACAAGACACTGACACAAGGCAAAAGTCAATAAGACAAAAGATGCCGGACGGAGCGGCGTAGTCGCCAGTATACCCGTGATACCAAGACATGACAAAAACATATAAAAAATAACAATAACAAATAACAATAAATAACAAATGAGTTCTGAGTGATACCATGTGGGCATTGCAATGGCAAGGCACTGAAGCAAGGCTGAAGGAGAGGCATCATCTTACCAGACTTGCAGTTTGACTTTTTTCCCATCCACATCTATGGTCTTTACTTTAAAGTCAATGCCTGAATGGGTACAGGGGACAAGAGAAGATTGAGGGGCACTAGAAACGAGAAAGTGTAATTCATGATTAAAAACAGAGAGAAAACAAATGCAATGGAATGCACACAGGAAGAGAGAGAGAGAGAGCAAGCCTACAGGAAGGAAGGACAGAGGGTTAACTCCTCAAATGGCTCAGATTTAGGTCATGCCAATTATAATGTCCTGGTCTGCTCTGCAGAGCAAGGAAACCCAAGGCACAATATTGTGACAAAGCCCTCAGCAGTTTGGCTGTGGCGAAGTTGACATCCTCCGTCGTTTGTGTGTGACAGGGAGGGCAAGGAGAGAAAGGGGAAGAGAGGGGGAGGAGGATAGCAGAGGGAAGGGGTGTGGGGGTCTTTTTGAAGACCTGGGTGAATGCACTGAATGCCAGTGTGTTCTAACATGATTTGAAGCGCAGAGGAAGGGGGGAGATGAGAAAGATCTTTAGTGGTGATATATGAGGGCAGGGGTGAATAAGCTGGAACGCATTGAGGGAGTGGAAGGGGGAATGAGGGATGGAGGAGGAGAAGAGACAAACAGAACCATAACAAAAAAGAGGATGAATTGTAGGTCAGACAGAGATCTGTGTATAAATAAAGCAGGGGTTGGAATGAAGTGACGTGAAGACCAGCTAGTGCTGACATGAACAAGAGAAGACACAATCAGAAAAAGCTGTTAAGCTTCTGGTTTAACCTGACGTTTACCTGGCACCAATAAAACTGTAGGCTAAAGTAAAAAAGCCCTCACCCTTTTAAAACAAAACCCAATTCAATAAGCCTACCGATTGTTGATATGTAGGTTGAATTAAAATTGTCCTCCGCAAATCGGATGATGAGGCAGGTTTTCCCAACTCCACTATCTCCTATGAGTAATAATTTAAAGAGGAAGTCGTATTTCTTCGCCATAACTTCAACGATGTTCGAAGACAGCAAATTTATGATGAGCAAAGTCCAGATTAAATTGCTCCTCACTGAAATGACAAGTGACAACTGCTCTGGTCGTCAAGAAAGTTTCTCCCCGTGCTTATATCTCTTGCTGTCCTGTTGCAGATATCCCTTTTTACATCGGTAAACCCGTTGTTCTCCAAACTTATCCAAGTATGAGAAAATAACCAGCCGGAAAGTAGCCCAAAACTGAACGCAATCCAGGCTCTGGGTGCCTCAAGTCCGCATTTCAGAATTTAAATGAATGACGATGACAAGTATAAGGAAATAAGAAATGTTCTCTCTTGTAGGCCTTTAAACGCTTATCCATGCACGACCTGTTTAGCAAAAAACTTTTCTTGTCCCAAGTTCCTGGGGTGAGGGCTACGTAGAACGGGCGACGTTGGAGCTTTGGATACGCTCTGCCTGCATGGGAGTGGAAGAGAGGGAGAGAGAAATCGACCAAAATATCTGTCACTAGAGGGCGCGTACTCACATTGGCAAAGTTGTTTTACAATGTTGCAATTTTAACGATGTGCGTTCGAAAGCATCTAGCTTTGACACAACGTGGGAAAAAGAGAGAATAGATGAATGGAATAACGAATGATCATGAGGTTGACCTTTGCCATTTTCCTGTCATCTTGTGATTATCTTAAAAAAAAAAATAGTTATGTGTGAACATTTATGGCCGTATCCTATGTTATAAAATCTAAGCCTATAGCCGTAGACTAGGTGCATGTTAATATCGTCTGCTTATGAAGACATCTATGCGATGCTGTAAACACGCATTGTTTGCCTAAAATTAGATAAAAACTCTCACACCGTGGACCTCACAAACATGGATCCCAGCTTCTCCAGTTTTGATTCACTCGACGTAAACATGCCTTCTAAATCACTTCCTGCCCCTGCGAGTCAACCCGTTCATATTTGCTATCTGTTTCCGGTTTGCCTTCCTTTTCGGCTACGGCTCCAAACTCGCCAACATGCCTGTAAGTACGCCCCTGGAAGTATTAAATGAATTTAATTGTCAACGAAGGTAGTATTCCACAGATCGCGTATATAGACTGGTGTGTCAGAATTTTGCGGACAAGTTTGTGTGTTTGTAATGTTTACATTTGCAATATAGACAGTTCTAAATCGAAAGAATGTCTCCGAGCGCGTGGTGTTATGAATGCTGACCTGTTTTGACAAGATGGCGGCGCGCAGGCAAATAGAAAGCATGAGAATGAACATTTAGTAGTATACAGAGAATTTATATTGATTGCTTCCTCTGGATCTTTCCTGGTCTCAACTTGAGCGTGTAGGCTATTTCCCGGCTAATGATCGGGGACAATACGTCTGCAGGGTGGATCAAATGGTCTAAAGCCATGCTAGAGCTAACGTTAGCAAGTTATTTCACCAACGTTACTTTCCCAAATGACACTAGTCAGACTCGAGAAAGATTGGATATGACGTAGACTGTTAACCTAGTTGTCTTGGTTGATTAATTAAATTAGTTTGCGTGTTCTTGTTACTGTACGTGTTGCACGTTAACGTGATCGGTCATTGTTCGTGTCTGCTCGAACCTTGTTATTGGCCTATGGGGCCCGTTAATGGTGTATCTTCTGTTGTTAGGTGCTGCACTACTGGCTTTGACGCATACTATTAACTATACACACCACATTTATTCCTCTGTCACTATCTCTTACAGCTTGCTAAAGACTTGTTGCACCCAACTCCCGAGGAGGAGAAGAGGAGGCACAAGAAGAAACGTCTCGTGCAGAGTCCTAACTCCTACTTCATGGACGTCAAATGTCCAGGTGAGTTGAAGCCCTTCTATTCTTTAAGCGTTTGCATATAGGGGTGTATTGACTAATATTTGGTTTGAAGTTGGTATGAGATGTTCCTCATGTAATCAAATAGGGTGTAATATCCAACAGCTACATTGATGTCGTTTGCTATTGACTTGTGTAGTACATTTGGAGAATAAGCTGTGAACTGATTAAGTATTTTGTTTGCTTTAGACTCTGGATCCTAGAGAATGGGGAAGTTGGTGTGGTCCTTAGGATTTTGGTGGGAAGGTTGCAGACTGTTGGATTAAGCATCCAAGTTTTCTGATGTCATATGCAGAAAGCCGCTTGGTGTTGTTGTGGTGGTGACGGTGGTGTGGCGCACTGTTGATTTTGTGGTGTGTTGGTTGGTCTCGCTGCCAGCGCTGCTCAGGATTACCTTCAGAGAGCTAACAGGACAAGCTGCATTAAGGGCTTAACATGGCAACCACCAAAATGCCAGTGACTGTACTCATCATGAATGTCATTGTATGCTGCATTGCATGCAGTATTGTGTTGGGTCTGTGGATGCATTTGCCGTTGTGTTCCCCCTGCCACGCTACCAATCTGATAGCAGTTGAGTGCAGGCTGCACTGCTGCTCTGGCTCCATGTCGTGATGTGGCATATCCACCTCCACGATAGATCGATAGATAGATAGATAGATTGATAGATACTTTATTGATCCCCAGGGGAAATTCAAGTACTCACATTTGGTAGTATCTGCTCTTGATGCATTGAGGCATTAGGCAGATGATGCATACAGTGACTGGTATCATCTGCTTCTCACAATGGTTGATTATGTTGTCACAGATTTTTGTTGTCATGAATGTTTACAACATTATGTAGTCAGATTTTGTTCATATGGGCAACTCCATTAAGACTGACATTACAAATCAGAGTTTATTTTTTATAGAACAGCTACCCTGGTATTTTGTACTAAGGGCGAGTGGCTGTCCTGAAGGCAACTCTAAGGGCCCGTCCCAATACCTCCCCTACCCCTAGATTTTTGCCGTAACCCTCGTTTTTGCACGTGCACGGCAGCAGGCGTAGGGTGTCCCATTACTTTAGGGTGCAAGGGGAAGTGCTATTTTCCCCTTAAAATCAACCCTCAAAATATAGCCAGGACCGATGCAGGCTTAAAACCAAGTGGGAGATGAAATTACCCAGGATACCGTGCGAGCTCAGCTAGCCGGCCAGATTTGTCATATATTTTCACAAATAAGTATATAAAAATTTTGAAATATGTTGAAATATGTTTGATGCACATCTGATGGACTGTTGAGTTTTGAACACTAATGTTAGAAAATATCTCACGACACTATCTGACGATGTTCATGATATCTGCTGAGTGCTTTTGAGAGAGTCTGCCCATCAAATAACGTTATATATCTGATTCTGATCTGGGTAGTTTCGTCAATATTTAAGGTGTGTGTTCTGGCATTCACATGAACACTAATATTTGTTGATTAACCAGACGTAGATAAACCAGCACAGCCCACACAACAATGACCGCTGGAATGGTCTTCAGCTATATTCCTTGTGCTCTGGTGGGAGGGGGGATTCATCTTCAGCTATATTCCTGGTGCTCTGGTGGGATTTTGGAGTGTGTGTGTATACTGTCAGAGAGAAACATAATTGAAGATGAAATTATGTTTTTTTTTTTTTTTCATGTCAAGTGATGGACATTGATGCCTTGTAATAGATACCAGCAATCACCAAAAGTGTGTGTCGTGTAGTCACACATTGTCCATCCTCTGGTATTATTCAGAATGTTTTCTATGCTAGTAGGATGTACCCTTCTGGTTTGAGATGCAGTGACATGGTATCAGTGCAACAGAAGCAAAGAATAACTCCAAAAGGGAAAGCTTCACTTATTCTCATCAGCAGCGCCTTGGGGGAGGAATAACCAGGCTGAATCAGAATTGGTTGGTCTCTATTGTAACTTCTGAGGGTGCTGCAGGTGGGATTAAAGAACTTGTTTGGTTTTTGATGAGTTGTGACACCAGACACGGTTTGGGATGGAGTAAATATCAGTTTTCTGTTTGTTATTTATGTAATGCGTACTTTAGGAACTCATCTATGAGAATGTGAACAGAGCCATGAAGACATCTGCTGCTGTTTTGCTTTTCATAAGCGACCAACTGGGAGGTCGTGTAAGGACTGGTGGTTGCTAGGCTGTTGCTAGGGTAGATGAAGGTGGTCTCTCTTCCTTTGATGAATTTTAATGCAACATTTCCCAGACTCCATATCTCTAGTTTGCTAAGAGCAAAGCCATGAGTAATGCTTTGGGTTCCCTCTGAAGTGGGTTTAAAAGCTCTGTGTGTCCTCTCCTTCTAACCCCTCTCTCTCTCCCAGGATGCTATAAGATCACTACGGTGTTCAGCCATGCGCAGACAGTAGTGTTGTGTGTGGGGTGCTCCACAGTACTCTGCCAGCCCACTGGGGGAAAAGCACGTCTAACGGAGGGTAAGATCTCAACACACACACACACGCACGCTCGTATGCACGTACACGCACACACATACATACGTACGTACGTACACACACAGTCAGTGATCAGAAGTTGTTATGCAGAGGATACAGCTTGGATCTCTGCTCCTTGCCCCTCCCCCGGCTCCCTTGTGGTCTGGCTCGGTGTTGTTGTTGTTATCGTCCGCAGTTAGAATCTATTTTTCTGCCAAATGTATTTGGGGAACCACAGTGTAGTCTTGTTGACTATTTTGAGTGTGAACTAGAGAACCTGGCCGTTATATAAGCTGGGGAACGTCACTGGGTTCATATTTAAAAAGCTATGGGCTCCTATAATGTCTGCGTGGAAGTGTCCTTTATAAATACATTACTATAAAATCAGTTAAAAGGGTTGCTATGTAGATTCATTTCTGTCATGCCAGAAGTCAAATGGATTCTCATGACCTATTGGGCATTTCTCCTGGTCATATTAATGTAATATTTTTTTCCTCCTTTAAACTACAGAGCATGTTGTGTCTCTTCTGCACTGGCATTAATTACATTACTTTCTAGTAGTAAAACATACATTACTGTTTTCCTTCATTATAGGATGCTCATTTAGGAGAAAGCAGCACTAGCCTCTCCCCAACAATTCTGGTTGGAGGAGGAGAGACTGGATTGGACGATGAGAGGTTCAGTGTCTTCGCCCTGGATCCTGGATGAGAGCATCCCTCTTAGCTAAGGCGAGGCATGGTGAAGATGCGGCCAAATGCAGAGAAAAGAAGACAGAAAGATGAAATGAGTTCTCGCTCCCTGTGAGCCGGGGGGATCGTGTATGAGACTAAACAAGATTCACTGGAACATCCCATCTCCAACCCTGCCTCTCTAAAGTTAAATAAAGTTATGTCTTTCGTTATATTGTAGCATGGGTTGTTTTTTTGTTTTTTTGGCATTTTTCAGCTTCATTTAACTTAATCAGGTGTTTCACTAGTGTGTTACTCACCTGGTAATAAGTTTGCAGATAATATTATTCATAACATAGGGAGGTTTTCAGGTGGCTTATTAGACTGACACGAAAAAACAATTTAATCAAATCCTGAAGGTACGTTATGCAGCCAGTAATGACTCTAATGAAGAGTATAGTTGTGCTCATAAATTTACACACCTTGGCAGAATTTCTCAAATGTATACCATTCTTTGACCGTGGTCAGGCAAAACATTACTTTTATTTGAATGGAATTCAAATGAAACCATAAGGCATCACAGAAACAAAACAGCAATAATAAAAAAGAGGTGATTCCCCTTTCATATACCCTTAGTTCTTCATATACCCTTAGTTCTTAACATAGTCCCATGCCCCCTTTAGCACCAGTGACCGCTTGCTGTCTTGTGGTAGTTGTGGATGAGATGGCCACTCTTCTTGACAAACAGCCTCCAGGACCTGGACATTTGTGGGCTGTCTTGCATGAGCTGCATGTTTTGAGATCTTCCCAAAGTGGATCAATGATATTGAGATCGAAATCGGAAATTGAAATCTCAATTGAACTGCCTGACCATGTGAACTGAAACACAAATTATCTTCTTCAGCTACGAAACTCAGGCTATTGCTACACAGGCGCTAATTACAATCAAATAGGTGTGGACTAGTCATGTTATCCAAAAACTGGCCAATAGCTCAGAAATTCTTGTAACAAATAACCAGTCATTAGACATGGGAGAGATATCTGACGTGATGTGCTTTATTGTATCATGAGCATAGCCCGTGTGTGTGAGTGGGATGTCGCTTCATGTACGCACACTCCTGAGCATAGCCCGTGTGTGAGATGTCACTTCATGTGCGTGCACTCCAGAGCCAAAGTCTGCGCCTTGCTGTTCTCCCTGCCTGAGGGGACGACTGTATCCATGGTGACAAGGTCAGCTGTTTACCGTCGGCTAGGAAAACGACAAACATTCATCATAAAAAACATCTTTGCTATAGCCTCACAAACATTTTAGATTTTACCTTGAGTGGATCATTGCGAGGAATATATCCACAAAAATTTCATTTCAAGTGAGCTGCAACAATCCTGGTATTACTACTAAGCCATATGAATGCAGAGAACAGTTTATATTTAAAGTAGAATTCAATAAAGTTGTGTGAATGCTAAGTATACTTAATGTAATGCCTTTACACTCCTGTTTAGTTACTTTGTTAAGATGACCTGTAGACTTGAGGGTCTCTGTGGCCAGACCAATTCCATAAATGCAGAAAACTAGTTTCACATCACAGATCCGGTGGACCCAGATACTCACCCCTGGCTGTAGGGGCTGTGTTGGCCGATGGAGAAGCAGTAAACTGGGACACTATGGTGTTGTATACTACACAAGAAAAGTATTAATTAGCATTACAAAAACAGTCATCAAAACATATCTAAGCTAGCAAAGGTACATTAACTGTGTCACTTTACGTTCACACCAGGTCTGTACTACAGCTTTTAAATGCCACTGATTCATAACAAAGGGTGCTAAACCTGTCAGAGATCTGACTTGCAGATAATACTTGAGCTAATATAAACAGTAGACGCAAATGCTTCACCAGATTACTGCCAATTCTGGCCTGTCCAGCTGTAGTATGAACTAGTGTGAAGGGGGAATGACCGCACAGTCTCAGCCAAATGAAGGGTGCTTAGTGTGAGGGGCTGAGAGGAATGTGAGATGTGCAGGTCTGACCGCACACCTATGAACAGAGTTGCAGTGACGGCCAGGACGGCGAACAGGGCAAACGTCAGG
Source organism: Alosa alosa (assembly GCF_017589495.1). Classification (NCBI taxonomy): domain Eukaryota; kingdom Metazoa; phylum Chordata; class Actinopteri; order Clupeiformes; family Clupeidae; genus Alosa; species Alosa alosa. Next base: position 2,262,394 of record NC_063201.1, read on the forward strand.
ATGAGCTGGAAGTCCCACAGCTGAGAGAAGACACCAGCATCTGTCTGGGATGTCTCTGCTGCACACACAAACACACACACACACACGAGAGAGTCCAGAGTTAATTATCAGAGCCACATGAAAGAATGTGCTCAGCTCTGTGCGGATCAGTGAAGTTGGTGTATGTGGTTTACCAGATTCAGTTGGACATTTCAGTTGACCACATATGCAGCACACTTAAAACAAAGGAAGGTTTTGGTATGCCAACAATGTAGTTGTATGCACATCCATTTATATAAATATTTTACTGCATCTGACTGCACTGCATCTGTCTATTTCCTTACATTCACAAGCTACTATTCTATCACACACCCTAGAACCACTATCTGTTTTGTTGTAAGTGCATCTGAATGAAACCCTACATGTACAGTATCCTCCAGACCAGTCTGGGGTCACTGGTCCCCACTAGGGGTCGCCAGAGGTCCGCACAATGTGGCCTGTGCTGAGGTTGTAAGGTTATCATAATTATATTTGCACACATTAAATGTATAAAATCCCAATAACACACCCAGTTGGATAATCAAAATTCTGTATGAATCAATTAAAACATATTTTTGTTCCACATTTAAATAAGTTTGTATTTAATCACTTTATTCTTTTTGTGTGTGTATGCGGTTAGGAATTGTCTTAGACACGGGCAAGGGGGGAAAGGTTGGGAAACACTGCTCTAGACCAATGGATACTCTATGCTGAATTACTGAAGCTAAGCAGGTGTGGACTTGGTTGGTAGTGGACGGGAGACCTGGGAAAATTAAGTTGCTGCTGGAAGTTGTGTTTGTGGGTGGCTAGTAGGTGGCAATCTTCCCTCTGGCCAAAAATGAACCCCAATGCCCCAGTGCAGTGACGGGAACATTGTGCTGTAGGAAATGAGTCCTTCAGATGAGACAACAAACTGACTCAAAGTGGTCATAAAAGATCACATGGTATTTATCGTGAAGAGTTGGGAGTTCCGGTGTTAACTGGCTAAATTACCAACCTGGCTCAGTCAATTTGGCCCCCTTAGTCATCCCCCAGTGTACCTGGCTCATTAATCAATTCCCACACTGTCCACCCCAAGCTGGTGAGCAGTGAGCCTTTGGGCGCATAATGGCTGCCGTGCATCACCCAGGTGGGTGCTACACATTGGTAGTGGTTAGTAAGGTTCCCCCTTTCACTGTTTAGTGCTTTGAGTGCCTTGATAAAGCCCTATATAAATCAAATGTGTTGTTGTTGTTGTTGTTACTGTTACCCAAGCGTGTGCGTCTGTCGGTCAGCAGGGTGACCGTGATGTTGTGCGTCTGGGGGAAGAGGCTGCTGTAGACGGTGACGTTGGCCAAGCGCGGAGCCTCGTCCGAGGGGCGGTGCCAGTGAGAGGTGCGCACGGACGCCTTCAGCAGTGCGGGCTCCTGCTCGGACACCACGGGGCCGGACAGCGACACTGCTGGGCTCTCCGAGTAGAACTTACAGCCAACGAGAGGAGAGAACAAAGTGGTCAATGACATGCATCAACAAGAAGCTTTTACAACTCAGTATGTTTGGGCTACTCAGAGTCAGCAGTATTAGAACATTGGTGGTGAGTCAGTTGCAGTGTAATTAATGCACATATGAGTGTGTGGTATCTTCTATAGGTATGAACATGTGGTCTTCGCTTACTTAACTCCTGATCTTAGCTTACTTACACCCTCCTGTGTGTGTGTGTGTGTGTGTGTGTGTGTGTGTGTGTGTGTGTGTGTGTGTGTGCGCATGTGTGTGTGTGCATACCTTCAACGTGCTGAGCATGTGATGGACGCCCTGTACAGTGATCTGGGCCTCTGGCTGGCGCGGGGAGAGGCTGACCTGCGTGTGGGGGCAGTGGAACGCTGGGACGTAGGGGAGAGTTACCACTGCAGCAGCAGCCGCAGGGGAGGAGGAGGAGGAGGAGGAGGAAGGACGGAGGCCTGGGATGGCCGACTGACCCCGCAGGCCGGCGGAGAGCGAGGCGGAGAGGGGGAGTGTGGAGAGGATGGGGAGGGCAGCGTCTGACTCGGGGCGCACGGAGACCCGGCAGCTATACTGACCTACATGGAGAGAGACAGGGGGGACACTGGAAACCTTTCCCACTTTCCCACTTTTTTATTTCTACATTTAAAAACATCATAGCATTTTAAAAATGGCAAATATCACCAAACAGAGACTGTGTGTGTGTGTGTGTGAGAGAGAGAGAGAGAGAGAGAGAGAGAGAGAGAGAGAGAGAGAGAGAGAGAGAGAGAGAGAGAGAGAAATGGAAGAAGAGACAGACAAAGAGAAAGCAATATACAGATCTAAGCATTACATGAACAAGAACAACATCTGATTAATATATTTTGTGCCAGTGCAACACAAAACATTGGCCCAGTTTCACGCTCCTTAGCTGAATGTAACTTGTTAATGATTAACTGACACCAGCCTACCTGTGTCCCTGTTGTACTGGGGAGTGGTGCTGAAGACCGACTGCAGTGTTTTGAGCTGCTGGTAGGGGGCGCTGAAGTGCAGCGAGCAGAGCAGCTCTTCCTCTGGCTTGAGCCTCTGCTGGATGGCCTCACTCTGGTCCACAGAGCACTGGGCTAGCAGACCACACACACACACACACACACACACACACGCGCACAGACACAGCACAACACAACTTTAAGGGGTTCTACTAAAAACAGGAAGCTTCACAAATCAGAGAGGAGGAATTATGGAAGTATTCCAGACAGTTTCACACTGATTTGTATTTCATCACTAAATGAATCTCGGTGTCTCTGTGATACTGCCAACAGAAACATGTTGTGGAATTCTGGGTGATCTATGTACTCATGACAGTGAAGTTCTGTGTCACATGAGGCAGTTTGGTCTCCTTGGACACTTCCTTCTTTCTCCCATTTCCTTTACTTCAACATTCTTCTGTTCTTTTCTCAAGGGTTATTACAATAATGACATGAAAGAATGAATATTTTCAGACCTGACAGTGCTGCCATTATTACTTTTACACAAACCGTCATGTGTTTGTCCTTACAGATAGTGAACGGTTCGGTAATATTTTACTTGGATAGTCCACAGAGACATTCAAGTTCCGTATGCACAATTGCTGTTGAACAATCACCTTAACCCAGTGGTCCTCAAAGTGTGGAGTGGGTCCCTCTAGTGGGGAATAGAGACATGACAGGTGGGGCGTGAGGAACAGGAGGACTTTTTTATGCCTGTCTTTAATAATGCCTTTCTTTCCTTTTATTGACACGGCCACACACAAACATAGGAGTCATAAACAGACAGACGTATGGATTATAACAGTAAATTAGATTCAGCAGATTGAGATGGAAAATGTGAAACAAAAATGTGAAAATAATATTTTAACGCTACAATGTTGCCGGGGTGATGGGGTCAGGTTCCCCCGCTCCAAAGTGTGGAATGACAGAACAAGTTTGAGAACCACTGCCTTAACCGAATCCAACCCCTAGTGTTGTAGCCTGAACCGAATCCAACCCCTAGTGTTGTAGTACTCCAGTCCAGTCTTGAGACCATTTTTTGCTTACTTGGTCTCGTCTCGGAATTGAAAGCAAAAATACTCGGTCTTGACCTACATTGGAAGGGGGTGGGCTCGTCATTTTAGAGCGAGACCATGAGTCTTATTTAAAAAGAAATTATAATATTTACTGGTGTTAAATTATATCCTATGGTGCTATGCTGCGCAGTGCAAAGGCTTTGAGAGATACAATCTTTGTCCAAACGGCACAGCAGTTATTCTGGAAAGGGTTGAAGTAGCCTGACCTACGGTTTTGGCATAATCTGTCATTCCAATGCGTGCCTCTGGTTGTAATAATTGACAAGATGAGTGAGCAATCTGCAATTATTTGGTTACTTGAACTTGAATGAAATGTCGACATTAGGGCTGGGACGGTGTGGATGTTTTCTTGCCGCGGTCGGTAAGCAAGAAATTACCCCCGGTTTTATGTATACCCCCACCAGGAAAGAAAAAAAATTATGGATTATGAATTTTGTGCCGCCATCAGCCATCACAGCCAATTAAACTTTAGGCAGCTGCAGCAACTTCAAATACCACTGGACCAAATACTTCAGACATGAAAGAAATAAGCAGTTTATCAACAAGGCTATCATTATTTTTATTTAAGAACTGTTACAGTCATGCAGGGGCGCAGGAGGCACGGGGGACGTGGGGGATATGTCCCCCGCAGTGCTGAAGAGACAGCCGTCGTCCCCCTCACTTTTGATAAGGAAAAAAAGCCTTATAGGTACGCTAATTAAATAATAACCTATAGGGTTTGTGCTAACTATGTAAAACAGCATCACATCACTAACCACAGCCACCTACAGTACTGTAAGACTGCAAAATCTCATATTCACTCTGTTGGATATCTGAAGCCAGTTTGTCTACTAACAACCATCATTAAAGATGCGCCGCTTTGGAGCGCATACTGGAAGGCTATCAAAAGCATAACATTTTCGGTTTGGTTTGGGATCTAATTTACTTTTGGACTGTTTGATTATATTGCTAAATGTTGGGACTGATGGGCACTGAACTCAGGGAGATATTTGATGGTTCACTGTTATGTTTCATGCAGTTGAAAAAGTGTCGGGATTTCCACCGCTGTTTCTGACAAGGCAGCCATTCATTGAATAAGGGTTGTGCTGTAATAGACACCTTTTTGCGTAGCCAAGTAGCCTAAATTGAATTATTGTTTAATTATGCATTATTTAGTAAGCTACTTTTTATTAAATTCATAGGCTGGAATGCCTTGAGTCACGCAACAATTGTGTTTAAATGTAGTAACTTCAGCCTCTGGCAATTAGCTCGAAAGGGGCGGCAAGACAATGAGCTTGAGAACGTGTGTTGGAGACCCATGGTAGGAAAACGACTTTATTAATCCAACCAACAATATACTAAAATATTAAGAAAAGGTGTTATTTCATTGACTTAAATCGAAGCAATGTCTTCTAGTGCTGGTGGACTGATGGCAATTGTTGGTATGGTATAGGTAAATATGGGAACCTGCCTTTATTTGTCCAGCTATAAATAGAATCAATCCCGGGCATAATTTGAGGATTTATGGTAGCCTATCTCCTGCTCAACATGACATTAGCTGTTATGTTTATTGATAACAAACTCAATGAGCCTACTGATCAACTCATTTTCACTAGCCTAACTATAAAATACAAGTCTATAGGCCTACCCAAAGTTTTTGTTCTAAGATATTTATTTCAAACATAATTTCAAGACACAAATTGAATACTTCAGTTACCTTGGTGCATAAATCCCAGAGAGTAGGCTACCACATCCCAGAGTGATGGGCCTTTCTTACACATTCAGTGTGGGGTATAAACAAGCTGAGAATTTAGCGGTGTCACGTCTGCCTGTCACAGACATGGGGAGCTCTTTGAAGCTTGGGATAATGTGGTACAGTTACTACAGTAACAGTATTTTATTTTACTTCTTATGTAATATTTTTTTTTTTTCAATTTTATAAATGCTTTGTTTAAATGCTGTTGGAACAAATAGTAGTTGATTATAAAGGCAACTTTCTGTTGCAATTTTCTGTGTGTTCTGGACTGGTAACTTGTTAAGCCAACATGTTCTAACATTGCATAAATATTAACTGCAGACACATAGTGGAGAGTTGATTTGGTTTATACCAGACAATTTAGGTACTGTAGGCCTAACTAGGCTATTTGATCATGTAGTCTATGTTTGGATCATAGGCATGATAATTCATTCATGGCTTCATAAAATATCAACATAATGTTGCTTTTAGAGTATTCTACCATTTACAAGTAGTGTAAAATAAATCTAAAAAAAATAAAATAAAAGTAGAATTGCACATAGCAAGAAGCTGGTCTGAGGGCAGATCTGGCGTTGTGCTCATCTCACAGTTTTCACCATTTTTATCAAAAAATATTTTGAAAACAATCAATGGTATTGTCTTAATATTCTGGCAAGTTTAAAATATGATGGTCGAAAGTGGGCCAGAGGTGGCGATCCGATATCTGGAAATCTGATCTCACTATGGGTTTGTGTTCACAATTTGGTCCCCCTCACTTTCAAAATATATCCTGCGCCCCTGCAGTCATGACACTAATGTTACAACGTAGGCTACCGCACGTTTTAATGGCTGCGTCAGGTTGTAACAAAGGTAGGTCCGAGGCTAGCCTCGACCTACATGTCGCTGTTAAGTTAAATTCTTAACAAACTAGAACATATTTTGTAATTCTTTCATGAACTTAACATGTATGACTCCTTTCTAGCCAAATTTCACAGCTTTCACGTTTAACATGCTCCCCAACACAAACGCGAAAGGTTGGATTTGCTTCATTTTTTGATGATACGTTTTGGAGGGTTAGCTTACTACAGTGGTTCTCAAACTTTTTCTTTCATTCCCCACTTTGATCAAGGGGGCATTCTCGAGCCCCACCTGTCCCTCATCGCTCTAAGAAAGTGGTAGGTCAAGCTTAAAATTGTCAAATTTATTGGTGTTGGTATTTCATTGAATATATTGTACAATGCTGTAAAATGGCCTATGCTTCCTAATATGTTGCTGGAAAACAGAAATATGTGTGTTATGTATTTATTATTATATCTGCAGCACCAGCTGATTTTAACTCTGTTGAAGAGGATATATTTAGAACTTGTCATTATTTCAATAAATTTGACAATTCTAAGCTTGCTGAGTTCCTAGTTCCTAGCTGAGTACCTAGTCTTAAAGTATTGTTCAGAAAAGAAGTTTGGTAGATAAATGTGTGCTAGGCTGCTCCTATAGCCAACAATCCCTATAGACTGCTCCTATAGCCAACAATCCTCCTACCTTTTGGGAATTAAACTGTTGAATATGACACTTGGGTGATGTTAAGTAAGGGATAATGTATTGTCCGCCGGTAATTTTCAGAAAATAAGGCCCGACAGGGAGAACAGAACCCCAACGCGCAGCGGAGGGGTTTTGCTTCGACCTGAAGGGACTTATTTTCTGATAATTACCGGCGGACAATACATTATCCCGATTATTACACGGCTACTTGCCAAAACGAGAAAAGAAACCTAACACAATGGGTCTTTAAAAATTATTTTGTTTCGTGTCTTCCGCTGACAAAATACATAGTTTGCCACACAGATAGAACTTGACAGTTTCAGGTGTTGCGTGACAACGTCTTACTAGCTTACTTTCCCTTTCAATGAAATTCCATTGCAATAAGTTTAACGGACATCTTGGCGGAGGGATATGAAAGACGTTAATCAACCCGTTGCCATTGACAGCGGTGATTATATACTTTGCCGGTGATTTATATAGATTTAACATAGGCCCGATCGTTGGGAAGGCCCATTCATGTGAATGGAACTTTCTGCAGCACTCTGAAGAGCCGTGTAATAAATGTAAGTAATGCAGTCTTGATGCAGTCTCGACTCCTTTAAGACTCGGTCTCGACTCGGTCTTGCTTCCTTAAAGACTCGGTCTTGACTCGGTCTCGACTGCATTTAAAATCCAACGGTCTCGGCCTCAACTCAGTCTTGACCCTTTAAAGACTTGGTCTTGACTCGGTCTCGACTGCATTTAAAAACCAACGGTCTCGGCCTCAACTCGGTCTTGACCCTTTAAAGACTTGGTCTCAACTCGGTCTTGACATATGCGGTCTCGTCCCCATCACTACCAGCCCCTAACCTTAACCTAAAACACAAATTGTAGTTAACAGAGTGTCAGCAGATGGTTTGTTGACACTCTGAGCATCTGCATCATAGTCTGTGGACGGACTATCCAAGTAAAGTGTGACCAATGGACAATCCCAACAGTGGCGTGCCTTGCCCCCTCCCGCGGCCCGCGCGTGTGACTGGCCTCACCCGAGTTGGCCACAGAGGTGTTCAGGTCCACGTTGACGACGTAGCCTGGGGCTTGGGGCCAGTTGGTGAGGTGCGTGTCCTTAGGTGGGGTCAGGGTTGGGGTGGCCAGAGGCTCCACTGTCACCTGGCACCCAAAAAGCACCGCAAATCATACAGAGTTAATGAAACGTGGGTTACGGCACACAGCTGAGACACGATACACAAACAGAATGTGTGGTATATGTCAGGAAAACACCTCTTTGAGCGCTTGCTGCCCCACACCAAGCCAGTAGTACAGCACCACTGTCCCAGCATGCTTTGCCAGCGCCACCCCAGTGTTGGTGTCTATCTGAAGGATTCGACTAGATGACACATTCCACGTGCCTGGCTGGCCTGGGTTGAACCAAGGTGAAGACAGAAGGTGTTACAGGCACAGTATATACTATATACTCTTTAATACAATGTATACAAAAAAAATGATCTTATGTATACATTTGATTTTATGTATACATCAGTCTCTTTGTATCCAAAATTGTATACAAAAAGTCTAATCTTTAGTTCATCAGCAGCTTTACTGGATAACATTACTGAATCAGCTGATGACCAATTAGCCAGTGGGAATGACTGATTGAGGATAACTAGTGAACTGAGGCTAACTGATTTGTGATAATTGGTTGAATGAAAGTATTACATCCTCCCCCCGCAAATCACAGCGAAGCTATTGATCCAAATTCCACACCAGCCTGTTCGGTGTGGCTCCGTGTCGCCCCACTGATACAGCGAAGGACGGGCCATTGCTGGGACTCACCCTGCTGGCCAGTGAGGGGGGAGCTGAAGCAGATGACGTCTCCAGGCTGCACGCTCGCGGGGGGGTCCGAGATGGCGGGCAGCACAGGCAGGGGGGTGTAGTCGCTGAGGGAGGGGTTCGTGGCGTCCCCCTGGACCCCCAAAACAGTCAGACCAGGCGACACCGTCTGCACCACAAACGAGTGACTGTCCGAGCCAGGAGTTATCTGGACCAGGTCGTCTCTGACCGCGGATGAGAGGAAGGGATGGAGGGAAAGAACAGAACGAGAGAAGAACAAAAAGCGGATAGGGAGAGAAATAAATAATATCGATATTAATATTATAATATATTATATATAAGATCTTAATATGTTAATAGTGTTAAGAGTGTCTATTCACACATTAACTGTGAAGCATAGTGAGCCACAAACAAGGTGCTAGACTACCTGTTTGTAGTGATGCGTATGTGTTCTACCTGTTTGTAGTGATGCGTATGTGTTCTACCTGTAGTGATGCGTATGTGTTCTACCTGTTTGTAGTGATGCGTATGTGTTCTACCTGTTTGTAGTGATGCGTATGTGTTCTACCTGTTTGTAGTGATGCATTTGTGTTCTACCTGTAGTGATGCGTATGTGTTCTACCTGTTTGTAGTGATGCGTATGTGTTCTACCTGTAGTGATGCGTATGTGTTCTACCTGTTTGTAGTGATGCATATGTGTTCTACCTGTTTGTAGTGATGCATATGTGTTCTACCTGTTTGTAGTGATGCATATGTGTTCTACCTGTTTGTAGTGATGCGTATGTCAAAGTCAAAGTCTGCTTTATTGTCAATTTCTTCACATGTCAAGACATACAAAGAGACCGAAATTACGTTTCTCACTATCCCACGGTGGAGACAAGACATATTTTACCAATTAGGTCCACAGACAAACATAACATTCAAGTAAACAATATAAAAAGTAAAAATAAGAAGGCACATACAATGAAGAAATAAGAGCAGCACAATTTGGGTTGAAATTGTGCAATTGTGCATACAGTAGACAGTCAATATAATAGTGCAAAGTCAGGCCAATAAATGGCTGAGGTAGTTCTGTTTTGACCCTAAGTATGCAAATTGGCATAGTGGTGCAAGGTTATGTAAGAGCAGCAGAAGTGTGTTCAGAAGTGTTTTCAGGACAACAGGACAACAACAACAAGTTGCAAAGTGTGCAAGTGTACAAGTGGAGTAGTGCAAGTGGAGTAGGTGCAAGGCAGCCATTGTGGGTCCAAAGTCCAGGATGTTATGTGGCTGAGGGGGGGGGGGGAGAGTTCAGCATCCTAACAGCCTGGTGTATGAAGCTGTTGGTGAGTCTGGTGGTGCTTGGGGGAGCACAGGCTTCTGTACCTCTTCCCAGAGGGCAGTAGATCAAACAAATTGTGGTCGCCTTGGCGGTGAGGTGGGAGGTGTAAATGTCCTTCAGGGAGGGGTGAAGCACCAATAATCCTTCCAGCTGTGTTCACTATGCTGCAGGGCTTTCCTGTTGTATTCAGTGCAGCTTCCGCCCCACACAGCGATACAGCTGGAGAGGGATGCTCTCAATGGTGCCTCGGTAGAATGTGGTCATGATGGCTGGTGGAGCACTTGCTCGCCTGAGTTTCATAGGAAGTACAGGCGGCTGAGCTTTCTTAGCCAGTGATGCAGTGTTGGTGGTCAGGAGGTCTTCACTGATGTGCACCCCAGGAATTTGGTGCTGCTCACTCTCTCCACCACAGCACCGTCGATGGTCAGTGGCAGGTGTTGGGTGTGACCTCTCCCGAAGTCAGTCAACAATCTCCTTGGTCTTGCTGGACGTTCAGCAGGAGGTTGTTGTCCTGCACCACGTGGTCAGAAAGTCGACCTCCATCCTGTATTGAGTCTAATTAAGCCCTTGGTGATGAGACCCACCAGAGTTGTGTCGTCAGCAAATTTCACTATGTGGTTGTTGCTGTAGGTTGCAGTGCAGTCATCGTCAGCAGGGTGAAGAGCAGCGGACTGAGCCACGCAGCCTGGGGGGGCCCGTGCTCAGTGTGATGCTGCTTGAGATATTGTTGCCAACCATTACTACTTGAGGCCTCTGACAGAGGAAGTCCAGTAGCCAGTTGCAGAGGTAGGTACTGAGTCCCAGTTTGTCAAGTTTGCAGATGAGTTGTTGTGGTATTATGGTGTTGAATGCAGAACTGAAAGTCTATAAACAGCAATCTCACATATGAGTCTCTTTTTTGCAGGTGGGTGAGGGCTGGGTGGAGGGCAGAGCAGATTGCATCCTCTGTGGACCGTTTGGCTCGGTATGCAAACTGGAAGGGTCCAGGGTGGGGGGAGAATGGATTTGATGTGTGACATGACAAGCCGCTCAAAGCACTTCATGATGATGGGTGTCAGTGCCACGGGCGGTAATCATTG